>NW_015165972.1:10703-13298 GCF_001447785.1 Gekko japonicus
GTTCGAGACCCGGGTGCCGCATGATGGAGTGAGCCCCCGTCTCTAGTTCCAGCTCCTGCCAACCTAGCAGTTCGAAAGCAAGAAATTGCAAGTAGATCAATAGGTACCACTTCGGTGGGAAGGTAACAGCGTTCTGTGCGCCTTGCTGCTTAGTCATGCCGGCCACATGACCACGGAAACATCTTCGGACAGCGCTGGCTCTTCGGCTTTGAAACGGAGATGAGCACCGCAACCCTAGAGTCGGATTCGACTGGCTTTCGAGCAAGGGAAACCTTTACCTTTTACCTGAGACACCTTTGGGTAGTGAAGGGCAGGGTATAAACCCAATCTCCTCCTCCTCCTCCTCCTCTTCTTCTTTAAACTAAGATTTCCAAAGGCCGTCATCTTCTCTCTCAATTATTTCTGGAGAAGTAAGGACTGACATCGCAGTGTCGCTTGCAGTTTTTCATACCAGCGCACATATTTTGTGCTGGACACGTCAGCCTTGACGATATTTTCCTATTGTGACACCACAACATCTATAGAGCTTCTACAGTTAAATTCGAGTCCAGCAGCACCTTAAGAGACCAACAAGATTTTCCGAGTGTAAGCTTTTGAGAGTCAAAGCTCACTTTTGTCTGGTATCATCAGGTATCCGGGAAAAGGAGCCTTGGTTCTCAAAAAGTTCATACAGCCCCCCAAATCTTGTCAGTCTAGGGTTGCCAGGTCCTTACTGGCTGTCGACAGTGGGCTCCAGCCTTCTTGCTGGGATCTTCGGAAGTCACCCAGAAGTGATATCGTGTTGCCGACATCGGGTGGTGGTGGTGCCATTCTAGTCTTTGGGCAAAACTCTATGGGTTTTGCCCTTAAAACCATAGAGTTTGCCCAAAAAAACTAGAGCGGCACCCCCTGATGTCAGCAACATGATGACGTCACTTCCGGGTGACGTCATTGTGACAGTGACATTGCCCGGCAACGTTCCTGTTCAGAGGTGGGGCTTCCCCTGCCAGCCAACTGGCCATCGGCCGATTAAAGCCCCCAAAATGGGGGGAACCTCCAGCCAGACCAGGCGTTTGGCAGCCCCATGTCAGAGGGGTTACGGGACTCAAACCGGGTTCTTCTCCTGCTCTCTGGCTGCTCTCTGAAACTGTCTATGGAGGTTCTATTCATGCCTCTTTGAAAACGTGCTAGTCTGGGTACGAAACTCTGAAACGTGGGTGCCTTCTTTGTCGTTCTTTAGGACCGAAGAGGAGAAGCGAGATTGGATCCAGGTAACGGCCAGTCTTTCCCACCTGCCCCTGAACGCAGTCTTTTTACCTGCCTCTGTCTCCTGTGAAGTCTCCAGTTCTTTAACTAGCAATGCACAATGCGGGATTCCTAGACCACGCCCGCATAGATAGTTTCTGCCGGTCCAGTTGAGAAGAGAGGGTGGCCGGGAGAAAAGAGCAAGAGTCTCACAGCACCTTAGAGACTCACAAAATTTGTGGCACGGTTTGAGCTTTTGTGGGGACTGCGGTGGCTCAGAGGTTAAGACGTTGAGCTGCAGACCGGAAGGTCTGTAGTTTGGCAGTTCAAGACCCTCGTGCCGCATAACGGAGTGAGCTGCCGTCTCTGGCCCCAGCTCCTGCCAACTTAGCAGTTCAAAAGCAAGAAATTGCAAGTACATAAAGAGGTATATATAAAGATATATAAAGATAAAGATAAAGATAAAGAGGAGCTGCGGTGGCTCAAGTGGTTAAGACGCTGAACTGCAGGCTGTGGAAGGTCGGTAGTTCAGCAGTGCGAGACTCAAGTGTGCCGCATGACGGAGTGAGCGCCCGTCTCTAGTTCCAGCTCCTGCCAACCTAGCAGTTCGAAAACAAGAAATTGCAAGTAGATAAATAGGTACCGCTTCGGTGGGAAGGTAACAGCGTTTCGTGCGCCTTGGTGTTTAGTCATGCCAGCCACGTGACCACGGAAACGTCTCCGGACAGCGCTGGCTCTTCGGCTTTGAAACGGAGATGAGCACTGCAACCCTAGAGTCGGAGTCGACTGGCTTTCGAGCAAGGGAACCTTTACCTTTTTTACGAGGTATCGCTTTGGTGAAAAGGTAACAGTGTTCCGTGCGCCTTGGCGTCTAGTCATGCCGGCCGCATGACCACGGAGAAGTCTTCTGACAGCGCTGGCTCTTCAGCTTGGAAATGGCCTCTAGAGTTGGATTCGACTGGCTTTCGAGCAAGGGAAACCTTTACCTTTGAGGTTCCTTGAGTCACTCCTCACTTCTTCAGACTGCTCACGTCTTCAGACTGGGAGAGTCTGTCTTCTACCGGGAGTGATGCAGTTTGGGGTGACCTTGTGCTACATGGGCCCTTAACTGTATAGATTCTGATCTTGAAAACTAATGCACCCACTGGTAGAATATGTGTTACCAGTGGGAGCATGCACAGGGGTCATTTCGTAGAAAAAGAGGTGCAGGAGCTCATTAGCATTCCTCATTTGCATATGCCACTCCCCCTGACATCACCGGAGGTGTGTCAGAAGGCAACACCCACCGCTCAGGCTCCACTGGACTGTTTTGGATTGCTAGCTATTGGGGGGGGGGGGATGTGCAGATCTGTCCTCGCAGGGGAGGGAGGG
>NW_015165972.1:13386-18451 GCF_001447785.1 Gekko japonicus
TCTCACAGAGGAGGCAGAGCTGAAGGCGGGCCGGGGGGGGGGCTCTGCAATTTACCTGGCTGCTTCTTGCTCTGACTGAGGGCTGCTGGAAGCAGGGGGCGGGACTTGTTTCATGTGCCCGCCCCCTGGGCTCTTTACTGCCGGAGCTCCGTTCCTGGGCGCTCCTGCAGGAAACGACGCTTGCGTCTTATGATGCAGTTGTGTATGTGTGCAGCTGCTAGATTGCCGACTGGGTCTCCCTGGTCTGTGCATATAACATCGATACTCCAGCACCTGCACTGGCTTCCAATCGGCTTCCGATGCCAATTTGGAGTGCTGTTTTTGACCTACAAAGCCCTAAATGGTCTGAGATCATCTCATCTGTGTGACTCCCCCCCCCCCCCCCGCCCAGGAAGTCACCCAGAAGTGATATCGTGTTGTCGACATCGGGAGTGGTGGCGCCATTCTAGTCTTTGGGGCAAAACTCTATGGTTTTTGCCCTTAAAACCATAGAGTTTGCAAAAAAACTAGAGCGGCACCCCCTGATGACGTCACTTCCTGGTGACGTCATTGTGACAGTGACATTGCCCGGCAACGTTCCTGTTCAGAGGTGGGGCTTCCCCTGCCAGCCAACTGGCCATCGGCCGATTAAACCCCCCAAAATGGGGGGAACCTCCAGCCAGACCAGGCGTTTGGCAGCCCCATGTCAGAGGGGTTACTGGACTCAAACCGGGTTCTTCTCCTGCTCTCTGGCTGCTCTCTGAAACTGTCTATGGAGGTTCTATTCATGCCTCTTTGAAAACGTGCTAGTCTGGGTACGAAACTCTGAAACGTGGGTGCCTTCTTTGTCGTTCTTTAGGACTGAAGAGGAGAAGCGAGATTGGATCCAGGTAACGGCCAGTCTTTCCCACCTGCCCTGGAACGCAGTCTTTTTTACCTGCCTCTGTCTCCTGTGACGTCTCCAGTTCTTTAACTAGCCATGCACAATGCGGGATTCCTAGACCACGCCCGCAGTGCCCAAACTGCGACCCAAAACCCACTTACTTATCGCAAAGTGCCAACACGGCAATTTAACCTGAACTCTGAGGTTTTACTTTAGAAAAAACAACTCATACATTAACTTAAGATGATCCAAACAAAGTAAGGAAAGCAATCCCAAATGCTTTCATTTACTTAAAATTATTTGGCAGAGAATTCGACACTTTAACGATGGTCTGGGCCTGGCTGGGGCGATGTCATGCGTGCCCACAGAGAGGGCTCTGAGTGCCACCTCTGGCACCCGTGCCATAGGTTCGCCACCACTGCCATAGGGCATGCAAGGCTGCTTTGTTGTACGCAGCCCCGGGTTAGCGTTTTGGCCAGTTGTTTGACTCTTTCAGGTCGGCTTGCCGTTTCAGCTAATGCTTTAATTGGCTTTATCGCTTTATAGAATAGATGGAGGTGGGGTAGGTGTGATGTTCAGAAGCGGCAGAACAAGGTTTGATTCCAGGGGCACCTTTTCAGACCGACAAAGTTTTATTCTGGGTATAAAGATTATGCCCAGAATTAAAAAAAAAAAAAAGTTTTATGCCCACAATAAAACTTTGTAGCTCTTAAAGGTGCCACTGGACACAAACTTTGTTTTGTTGCTTTATCATTACCGTATTTATTTGTATCGTATTTGTGTTCATTGTATTTCAAATGCTGTAAGCCACCCCGAGTCCCCTGTCGGTAGAGGGTGCAGGGCATAAATAAATAAAATTAAATGCCATTGGGTGGATCGCGCGGGTCAGTTACTTAGAATCATAGAGTGGGAAGGGATCTCCAGGGTCATCTAGTCCAACCCCCTGCACAAGGCAGGGGATTCACAAAGACCTCCCCCTCCACACCTGCAGTGACCATTGTTCCATGCCCAGAAGATGACCAAAAAGCCCTCCAGGATTGCTTCCTGACCCCAAAGTGGCAGTCAGCATTTCCCTGGGCCTGTAAAAAAGGGCCACAAGAAACTAAGCACTGAGGCAACCCTCCTCAAACTCTCCCCGCTAAAAAGAGGCCAGGATTTGACTTCCCTTCTCGGTTCAGACATCTGTTTGTGGACACAAATGCGCTGTTGTTCAAAACCCGTCAGGCGATCCAGGCGACGATCCAGAAGCACGAGCAGACGCTGGAGACGTTCAAGCAGCTGATCAGCGAGGACGAGACGCCACCCAATTCGCCGGTGAGTCACTGCCACGTGTGTGTGTGCGCGTGAATCTCTGCTCCTCATGGGGGGTGGGGGGTGAGAGCCGCAGTACTTGAAGATGGTGATCGTATCACCTCTCAGTCGTCTCCTCTCCAGGAGGCATACATCTGGTGGCTGCAGAGACCTGGGGATTTACACGAGTGCAGGCGAGAGGAAGAGGCGGAAAAGGCAGGGGAAGACGAGCCCGCGTTTGGGGAGGGGGCTGAAGGGCTGACCTTTTACCCCGCCCCCTGTGTGTTCCAAATATTAACTGGGATTGGAGGACAGTATAGGCGCAGGGGTTCCCCATGGACACTTGTCCTTTCCCTCCTCGAACTCTCCCCGCTAAAAAGAGGCCGGGATTTGACTTCCCTTCTTGGTTCAGACATCTGTTTGTAGCCACAAATGCGCTGTTGTTCAAAACCCGTCAGGCGATCCAGGCGACAATCCAGAAGCACGAGCAGACCCTGGAGACGTTCAAGCAGCTGATCAGCGAGGACGAGACGCCACCCAATTCGCCGGTGAGTCACTGCCACGTGTGTGTGTGCGCGTGAATCTCTGCTACTCATGGGTGTGTGTGAGAGAGCCGGTATAGAGAGTTTTCAGTTTGTGTCGGAATTTAGCTGCGCTTACGGGGTTTTCAGAGCGCTCGGAATCCTATTGGGTTAAAGGGGAACGGCCACATGATGCTGTGTGCATTCCGCGCATTTGAAGATTCTGGTGTGCTGCTGGCAGCTCCTGCCAAAGCAGTGTTTTTAAAAATCTGAACAGGTCATCAGATCTCCAATAACCAATCAAAAGTCTTGCTGGGCAAAAGCCCTACCAGGCTCCGCCCACTTTGTCAAAACACTCTGCAGGTGCAAGGAAAGGTGTCACGGCAGCACGGGCACCACGTTGAGGACCTTGGCCTGGACGATTGTTATTTTTAAAAAGGAAACTTCCAGAAAACCTGTACCGGATTCTGTGTCCGCAGTTCTGCGCTCCCAGAAATGCAAAGATGACTTCGGGTACTTTTTGGTAGACGTATATTAACCTCCTCGGCTCACCGCTCTGCCTGCAGGGGTGTGAGCTGGGACGACGGGCCCCCACGCCGATCCGGGAGAAGGAGGTGACCATGTGCATGCAGTGCAAGGAGCCCTTCAACGCCCTCACCAAGCGGAGACACCATTGCCGGGCGTGTGGCCATGTGAGTGTTAGCCCCTGTGGGACGGGGTGGGATTGGGACCGTGGCTCCGGAACTCCGCGACTCCCGTCTGGTTTCGTGTCACCAGGAAGAAAGTCAAGATAGGCCTATGATGGCCAAATCATCTGCATGTTACTCTCGCATCCCGCTGTCCTTGTCCAAAGTTGCCTGCCACGCTTCCCTGAGACACCGCTTTCTCAAACTGCTCTGCCTTCAGGGAGCTCTTTCCACAGGGCTTCGGTTGCTGAGTGCCTCCTGGGTGTCTGCTGTGGAACCGAGAAGTCCTGCAAAGGATTCTGGGGCAGTATTCTAGGTCAGAGGTCCCCAAACCTTTTGAACCTGTGGGCATCTTTGGAATGTTGACAGGGTGGTGGGCGCAACCGCAACACGGTGGCCACGGGAGGTGAAACCCACCACAAAACGGCTGTCGCAGGGGCACGGCCACACACGCAGAGGAACAAGCACACAAAAATGGAAATACATCGAATGCAGTTATACAAACAAACAAACAGAATAATCTGCCGTGCTGTACAAATCACACTCGAGACTACTGTCTTCTTGTACTGTTCTACTTACAACCAAAATTAATACACATAACCAGGGGTCATTTTGTAGAAAAAGAGGTGCAGGAGCTCATTAGCATAACTTATGCCACACCCCCTGACATCACCGGAAGTGTGTCAGAAGGCAACACCCACTGCTCAGGCTCCACTGGACTATTTGGATTGCTAGTTATTGGGGGAGGGGACACGCGCAGATCTGCCCTCACAGAGGAGGGAGAGCTTGTACCTGAAGGCGGGCCAGGGGGCCTCTGCAACTTACCTGGCTGCTTCTTGCTCTGACTGAGGGCTGCTGGGAGCAGGGGGCGGGGCTTGTTGCATGTGCCCGCCCCCTGGGCTCCTTACTGCCGGAGCTCCGCTCCTGTGTGCTCCCGCAGGAAATGACCCCTGCACATAGCAAATAGTTTTGCCGCCATGCATAAATGACAACTGCACCAGTTGAATTAGTGACCTAATACTCCTTGAAAGTACAAGTCTCTCTTCAGATTGAGGTGGTCACCAGCTCATGGCACAGAGGGGAGTGGTGATGGCACAGCTAGGTTGCTTTGTTCTTTCTTAGGGCCCCATCAGGCCGCTTTTATTTAGAGATGGAGCTCAACCCAGCTCTGGCAAGATTCAAAATGACACGAGGTCTACAAGTATGTTCCAAGGCAGGTGTCATGGCTCAGGTAGGGTGTCACCTGATGCTGCCACCACTCTGGATTTAGGATCCCTTGAGAAGGCCCAGAGCACCCTCCCAAGACCTTCAGACCTCCCTTTTGGCTGAATAACAGGCGTGAGGACCAGGCAGAGTGAACAATGAAAATAGTTTATTTTAAAAGAGGTCAAACAAACAAGGTGCAGAATAATAACAATAAGTGGGTGAAAAGAAATCAAATGCCCTAACGGGTCTAAATATATACTGTCCCTAGCTCACTATTCCAAGTGGCACTAGACTACTCACCCTTCCCTCAGGATGAGGATCTCTTCCCTGCAGCAGCCTTCCTTCTGGCTCTGCCCCCTGGGAAGAAGAACAGCTTTTCCTGCTGCTCCAGATCTTTTATTCCAAGCCCTCCTCTTTTCCTATTGGTCAGTTTTGGCTCCAAAACCTCTCAGGGGCTTCTGGGAGTTGTAGGCCCAGCCTCCCCTACTGCTGGTCAGGCT
>NW_015165972.1:18892-24130 GCF_001447785.1 Gekko japonicus
CACCCTCCGCTCCAGGGCTCTCCTGCCAGTCCCGCCCCGCACCCCAATACGCCTCAGCGCCGGAGATCCATTCTGGAGGTGAGGCTGGCGGGAAGGGCCTGCCCTGTGAAACCCTGCCAGGAGCGATGCGCCTTCTTCGGAAAGCGGGTGGCTTCCTGCAGCGGGGTGCATTTGACTTCCGGAAGGATCTCCCTGGCCTGACCCGGCTTCTGGCGTCTTTACACTGTATCTTTGCAATGTTTCCCATCCTTGTGGCCAATGTTCCCTCTAAGCTGTGGAGTCTTGTGAGCAAAAATTCTACTTTGTGAGCTACTGGCATTAAAGTTGTGAGCGAGCAATTTGCCTGTTGCATAAATTAGCTTGCTCTGGAGCCATATTTCCTGAGCTAAGACAAAAATGTGTGAGCCAGAGGCTAAAAAACTGTGAGCTAGCTCACACTAACTCAGCTTAGAGGGAACAGTGCTTGTGGCTCTTCTGCTGTTTTCTCCCTGGGAGCCTTCTTGGGATGTTGCACCTTGAAACAAGAGCCAGTTTGCTGTAGTGGTTAAGAGCAGCGGGACACTAATCGGGAGAGCCGGGTTTGATTCCCCAATCCTCCACATGTAGCCCGCTGGGTGAACTCGGGTCAGTCACAGCTCTCTCAGAGCTCTCTCAGCCCCACCTACTTCACAGGATGTCTGTTGTGGGGAGAGGAAGGGAAAGTGATCGTTGTAAGCCTCTCTGAGACGCCGAGTGAAGGGCGGGGTATAAATCCAATTCTTCTTCTTCTTCTAGGGTATTAATCCAATTCTTCTCCTCTTCCTCCTCCTCCTCCTCTACCATCGCCATCACCACCACAACCACCAGGGTTGCCAGCCTCCAGGCGGGGCCTGGGGATCTCCCGCTTTGACAACTGATCCCCAGCTGAAAATGGCTGCTTTGAATGGAGGACTTTATGGCATCTTACCATGCTGAGGCCCCTCCCCTCCCCAAACCCCACCCTCTCCTGGCTCCACCCCCAAAGTCTCCACGTATTTTCCAAACCAGACCTGGCAACCCTAACCACCACTACCGGCAGCAGCTTGGGAAAAGGGAGGCGCTCACTCCTGGCTTTCCACAGGCACCGTGCCTCCTGCCTGAGATGTGGAAAAGATGTCTAACAGGGGTCCCCAAGCTTTTTGAGCCTGTGGGCCCTTTTGGAATTCTGGTACAGGGTGGTGAGCACAGCCACAAAATGGCTGCCGAAGGAGGTGGAGCCAATTTCAAAATGGCTGCCACTGGAGGCAGGGCTAACCACAAAATGTCAGGGAGCGAGGTTATACATCTCTGATAGCAACCATCTGACATTTCAGGCAGAAGCCCCCCTTTAACAGGATGCCTTTTAATCTGCACAGCCAGTCAGAATCCCTGCTAGACAAACGTCCCAGCTAGTCCCTCCCACTTCCTGAAAGCACTGGGTGAGCACACTACCTTGGGGACCCCTGATGTAGAAAGTTGCATCGCTTGGTCTTCTGGTGCCGCCTGCTGGTTATTTAAATGTTTTTACCCCTTCGGACAACTGAATCAGACCTGTTGGCCCACTAATCCAGTACTGCCTTGTTCTCAGGAGTGGCCTTAACCAGTGGGCAAAGCCGAATTTTTGCTCACAGGACTCCACGGCTTAGAGGGAGCAGTGGATCTGGCTCCTGCATAAATTAGTTGGCTTTGTCTGGAGCCATCCTTCCTGAGCTAAGACAAAAGATGTGTGAGCTGGAGGCTAAAAAACCATGAGCTAGCTCACACTAACTCAGCTTAGAGGGAACACTCATCATTACGGTACTGGAGTGATTTAAGTATTATACTTTTTTTTTAATAAAAGCTTTGTGGTAGGGGGTAGATCCTGCACAGTGAGGCAAGGAAAATGGTGCCATCACACACGTGGAAAAGGTACTTTCAGGGGTCATTTTGTAGAAAAAGAGGCGCAGGAGCTCATTAGCATAACTTATTTGCATATGCCACACCCCCTGAAACCCACCGCTCAGGCTCCACTGGACTGTTTTGGATTGCTAGCTATTGGGGGGGGCGTGCAGATCTGTCCTCGCAGAGGAGGGAGAGCTTGTACCTGAATAAAACCTGGTCTTAAAGGTGCCACAAGACTGTTTTGGACCGGGGGGCCGGGGGGGGGGCTCTGCAACTTACCTGGCTGCTTCTTGCTCTGACTGAGGGCTGCTGGAAGCAAGGGGTGGGGCTTGTTGCATGTGCCCACCTCCTGGACTCTTTACTGCCGGAGCTCCGCTCCTGTGTGCTCCTGCAGGAAATGACCCCTGGGTACTTTGATCACTGCCCATGTGCCTGTGTGTAGGTGGGTTGGCTGCCTGTCTTTGACTTGCGACGCATCTGACCAGCCTTTTCTCCCCTCTCCTGCAGAAACAGGCTTCTGTGGTGGCAGAGAACAGTGTGATCTGCAGCTTCTTGCACTACATGGAGAAAGGAGGGAAAGCCTGGCACAAGGGCTGGTTTGTCATCCCCGAAAACGAGCCCCTCGTGCTCTACATCTATGGAGCCCCACAGGTATGGCTGTACCCCACCCCCTGCCTCCCTTCTTTTGCCCCACATCTTTTGCCCCACATCTTAACGTAGAGGACAGGCAGTTTGACTTCATATATGGTAGAGGTATATGAAACAAAGAGCAGAGCTCAGTGAGGGGGAAATGGGAGAAACTCGATTCTCTCCTTCCAAACGGGACTTGGGGCGGCAAGTGAGTAAAACAGGTAAGCAGCAGGTTTAAGACGAGCGGAATGATGAATTCGTGATCCGGGCCGGTGGAACTCATTGCCACCAGGTGCTGTGGTGTCAGTGGCAGCTAACCATTTAAATAAGCGTTAGGTAAGTGCGATGCTGTTGGTGGTTACTAGACACGGAACTCCTTTGCATATTAGGCGACACCCCCCCTAATGTGGCCAATCCTCCAAGAGCTTACAGAGCTCTTCTTACAGGGGCTACTGTGAGCTCTTGGAGGATTGGCTACATTAGGGGCGTGTCGCCTAATATGCAAAGGAGTTCCTGCTACAAAAAGAGCCCTGCGACCGTGAAAGAGCATTCCATCTGCTGCACACCGCTTGTCTGCAGTGTGTATAAGTAAAACGTACACTGTGCAGAGAGGGACACCTGTCGGTCACTGTGCTTTGTGTGACCCTAAAACAGTATAAGCGATCACACAGTAAAGGTGACTGTCTAAGAGAAAACTGTGTGGAAAGGACGCCGTAGTAGCAAAGGCTAAATGGTGAAATAGAAATTTATTTGTATTTAGCCATAAGCCATTACAAACCAAGGATGACGGTAAAATTTAAGACATAATAAAACCATACTATCAGAATAAAATTGAGTCAAAAGGTGTCTGCTAAGATCAATCTTAATCAGTTCCCAGATGAACAGCATTAGCCTGTATGTTCTTTGCAGCCAAGGCATATAAAGACATTCTATAGGACAGTGATGGCGAACCTTTTAGAGACCGAGTGCCCAAACTGCGACCCAAACCCCACTTATTTATCGCAAAGTGCCAACACGGCAATTTAACCTGAATACTGAGGTTTTACTTTAGAAAAAAACAACTCATACATTAACTTAAGATGATCCAAACAAAGTAAGGAAAGCAATCCCAAATGCTTTCATTTACTTAAAATTATTTGGCAGAGAATTCGACACTTTAATGATGGTCTGGGCCTGGCTGGGGCGATGGCACAGGTGCCCACAGAGAGGGCTCTGAGTGCCACCTCTGGCACCCGTGCCATAGGTCCCCCATCACTGCTATAGGATATGTCGGCGTTGAAATCAGCTAACAAGAATACAATCTCATAATCTGAGTAGAAACGTAAATCTGATAAAATCCCAGAGAAAAACTTTAACCTAGGTTGGGCGTACATTGAGCTAGGCTTAATGGTAGAAACCACAAAAGCTCAATTTA
Source organism: Gekko japonicus (assembly GCF_001447785.1). Taxonomy (NCBI): domain Eukaryota; kingdom Metazoa; phylum Chordata; class Lepidosauria; order Squamata; family Gekkonidae; genus Gekko; species Gekko japonicus. Next base: position 22,815 of record NW_015165972.1, read on the forward strand.
CTAGAATTTTACAAAGATGGAAGAAATTACAATTCAACAGGTGAAGTCAAAGAACCGACAGGTAAGTATAATATATCAATACAACAGGTGAACTCCATATAAGCAATTCAAGGTAAGTTCAGTGGGTATATTCAGCAGTCCAATAAGTAGGTATAAGTTCAAAAAATTAATTCAACAGGTACATACATATTTGCTTGAGGACACGTTACCTCTGACGTAGATAGCCACACAGGTGCTTTTTGGACCAAAATTGGAAGATATTCTACTTCAGCAACTGTGCATTTGGCACCAGACACATGACTTTTCATCTTTAGAGGACTCACAAACACCTTTGTCTTGTGTCTATAGATCTTGCTGCGGTGGCTCAAGTGGTTAAGACGCTGAACTGCAGGCTGTGGAAGGTCAGTAGTTCAGCAGTTCGAGACCTGAGTGTGCTGCATGACAGAGTTAGCTCCCGTCTCTAGTTCCAACTCCTGCTTACCTGTTGATATATTATACCTTTTTGAGTTCACCTGTTGAATTGTAATTTCTTGCATTTTGGTGAAATTTTAATAAATCGAGCTTTTGTAGTTTCTACCACAGCATTCCGTGCACCTTAGTGTTTAGTCATGCCGGCCACATGACCACGGAAACGTCTTCGGACAGCGCTGGCTCTTCGGCTTTGAAACGGAGATGAGCACCGCAACCCTAGAGTCAGATTCGACTGGCTTTCGAGCAAGGGAAACCTTTACCTTTACCCTTTTATTCACTTATTGGTTATCTTATTGTAAGATGTATTATTGTTATGTGTACCTCAATACTGTTTGACCCCTGAAGAAGGCCCCCGATAGGGCAGAAACGCGTCAGGTCCTGTATATTGGCCCTTGTGTTCAGGCCACTTTTTTTTTTAATTTATATTTTATTAAATTTTTCCAATACTGTTACAACAGTGTTTGGCGATAAATAGTGATACGAAAACTATTTCAACACTAGATAACATTCAATGAGGGTACAGAAAAGAAGATCACAGATTTTCATTAGCCAGGTCAGAGAACTAAAATCAAGACGTTCAGTACAAACAGGAAATGATGCTAACTTTAAGGCTATTTTGGAAGGTTTTTAATACCGGCCCTTTATCAGACTCCTTTCTTTGATTCCAGCATTCAGTAATCCAACAGTAAGTATGGTGCAGTGATCCAACAGGTAAATATAATGGACAAAGTTTTGAATATCCAGACCCTTCGTCCGTTATACTTACCTGTCGGACTATTGCATCATACTTAGTAAAGGTAAAGGTTCCCTTGCCCAAAAGCCAGTCGAATCCGACTCTAGGGTTG
>NW_015165972.1:27409-38210 GCF_001447785.1 Gekko japonicus
AGACAATTCCAGGGCTGTGACAATCCCAGGGGAACTGGCAGTCAGAGTAGAGATCTTTCTGGTAGGGAGGAGGGAAACAAGCCCTCTGCAGCTAATTCACTGCCCAGTCATTGGCGATCCACTGGGGATGTTCCCCCTGCTGTGTAGCTCTTCCTGGGTACATGTTCTGCATGCACTGGGTCAGAGAGGACCCACTGGATGGAATCATACATTTGTTACTGTGGATTCTAAAATAATCTATTACTAGGCTTGTGAACTGGTTTGCAGTGTCAAATGATCACCAAATCATCACAAGTAGTTTTTTCCCCTTCTTTTTTTTTCCTTTTTTTACATCCAAATCTGTGACCATGAAACTGGGCATTTAGATGCCATGCTGTCATTTGGAGGCAGGTAGGCAGGAAGATCAGTGTGAAAATCTGAAGGAACAAAGTGGTTTTTTCCTGCAGAATTTACTGTTTCTCAGCAAATCCATTATGTAGCCTGTGGAGTTTTTCAACTCAGGGAATGCCTATGTGTCTGTGACTTTTCATTTGGAATAATTGATTTAAGAATTGATAAGCTGCTTTGCCTGGAGGATTGCACTAACAAAGTCGATTCCTTCAGGATGCTCAGAAGATTTAATGCTGCTTGTGCTTTCGGAAATTATTTAGCCACTTACATGTAACGATGTTGCTTTTAGCTTCTCAGACAGGGCTTAGTCTGGTCTTATGCTTGTTGAGGATGTTCACTTGCCAGGTCATGATCCACAGCTATTTTTTAATACCTCCAGCATGTTCCAAATTAAAATAGGAGCTCGCTTGTGTACACATTTACAAGACTCATAATACCACTATAGGTATCAATGCCCTCTTACAAATTTCACATTGCTGAAGGCTCTTCCCCCCATTCTGTATAACTGATATAGTTTACCTTTTAAATAAAAGCTTAAAAAGTTTAATAGAACATTTCATTTGCAACTCACATACTTTCTGCAGCACTTATTACCTGGCAAGGCAATTATGTGGTGAAGAATAGAAAATGAAGCAATATGCTGGCCCTTTGCGTCCATGCGTATGTATTTGAATTCATGCACCTTCCACTCACAGATTTAACTTTTAGAAACCTGGAGGAGGAATGGTTAGTATCTAAAGAATTCTGTGCATACTGACACTTTATTTAAAAAGAGACATTTGTCTAAGAGGCAAAATTAGGGGATAATAATTAACCTGAGAATGAAAAAAAATCTGATAACGGGGGTAGTTGGAGGATATGATTTTGCACCATGCAAGGTAGGGATTGTTTTCTCAGTGTCTTGTTATTTTTGTTTGGAGATGCTATTTTCTTTGTGAAGAATATGTTTGAAAATCTAACTCACCCTACCCAAATGCACATTTTATCTCAAGTCAAGAACCCCGTATGCTCACACTGCCAATCTGTTCACAATTTAAAATGAACAGTGTTTTAGATTTCATGTGGCATCGGGCCAAATAGCTGCCGTTGGCTGCATGCTGACAATTTACAGGACTGCTAGGATTACATATGCCCTGGAGCCATCCCCAGCATGTGAGGAAGCATTCAAAATCAGCTGAAGTTCTCATTTACATGCTGCTTTTGTATCTGTACAGTGAGCATCATTTATCATGTTGATGTATGCTCAGAATGGACCTGGATTAAACTACAGTTCCCACTGCAAGAATACACTTTGTGATACAATTTATTGGGTCTTTGCATCAATCACAAGAAGTCCAATGTTCCCTCTAAGCTGTGGAGTCTTGGGAGCAGAAATTCGACTTTGTGAGCTACTGACATTAAAGTTGTGAGCAAGTGATTTAGCTACTGCATAAACTAGTTTGCTCCAGAGCCATCCTTTGTGAGCTAAGACAAAAATGTGTGAGCCGGAGGCTAAAAAACTGTGAGCTAGCTCACCCTAACTCAGCTTAGAGGGAACACTCATTCCAAACCAAAGAGAGCAGTTTATAGGCGCTATTCTGGATTCCGTGGCTTGTAGAGCCTATCTTCCAAACGACAGGGTGGATGCCCTCCTCAGTCTCATTTGTCAAATAAAGTCTTGGGTCTCTGTGTTCTCAGTCCAACGTCTTCTAGGATTGATGGCAGCCACCACCTCCATCATAGTCTCTGCCAAACTAAAGATGCGACCTCTCCAGCTGTGGTTTCTCCGAAATTTCAACCCGTTGACGCAACCCCAAACGGCTCTGCTGTGTCCTCCAGATGCTGTCTGACAGTCCCTAACTTGGAGGGAACAACCGCTTCCAACTCTGGCTCTTTCTTTGACAATGGATGCATCCCTATGGGGCTGGAGGGCCCACCTCAGCGGCCTTTGCGTGGGAGACAGGTGGGAACCTCAGCTTCTACATCATCACATCAGTTACTTGGAACTCATGGCCATCAAGTTTGCCCTCCACTCTTTTCAGCCACTCCTTCTCAGAAAGTCAGTTGTCATCCTTACGGACAACACAACTGCTCTAAGTCACATCAGCCATCAGGGCGGGATTGTGTCATGCCACCTTTGCCTTCTGGCCCTAGACCTCTGGGATGGGTGCATATCCAAGGGCATTCATATCTCTGCTGCTCACATTCCTGGGCTCCTCAACGTTGATATTCTCAGCAGGGGGGGCACGTCTCCATGAATGGGAACTGAACTGGCATTAGCTCTGTCTCGCCGTTGGGGGTACTCCATGGTGGATGTCTCTGCCTCCAGACTAAACAAGAAATGCCTTCTGTTCTGCTGCCAAGGGGTTCCAATCCCTGGGAGTTGGCCTACTGTACCCGTGGGACCGGAATTTCCTCTTTCTGTTTCCGCCTCTGCTCCTGCTAACCAGAGTGATCCACAAGATCGTGATGGACGAGGCAAACTGCGTTTTGGTCGCCCCGTGGTGGCCGAGACAGGCATGGTTCCCTTTCCTTCTCCGTCTCGCCTGATGGCGCTTCCACCACTTTCCACCGGCCCAAGATCTCCTCATTGCATCCAAGGGTTGCCTCAGCCACCACAACGTCCCTCAGCTGAAGTTGACTGTCTGGAGAATCACTTTCCTGAATTCTCTAAGCGTGTCTCCACAGTGTTGATGAACAGCAGAAAATCTTCTATGCCTTATAAGTTCTACCCTTATAAGTAGTCTAACTTTCTTACCTTTTTGGGCTCTATGCAAGCCTCTGCTGAATCTGTGGGCCTCGGTCGTATTTTTGACTTCATGTTGTCCTTGGCGGATTCTGGCCTCAACTCACTCTTCCCTATGTGTATATCTAGCTGCCATATCTGCTCGTCATTGTTTAGTGGATGGTTTTTCAGTCCCCCCCCCCCATCCAACTACCAAACGTTTTCTAAAAGTCCTCTTTCACCTTTATCCTCCTGTTAAGACTCTCTGTTCAACTCTGGGATCTGCGTTACTTTACCGGGAAGCCCTTTGAACTGCTGGCTGTTTGTGACCTCAAGTTTGTGTTCTGGAAGACTGCCTTTTTGGTTGCAATCACTTCGGCTAGGAGGGTTGGAGAACTCCTAGCTCCCCGATGGGATCCCCCGTTTCTTTGTTTTCTGCCGAACGTTATTCAATTGACCTCTGACATCTCTTTTCTTCCAAAAGTTGTCTGAGTTTCACCTGCATTCGGAATTTTTTCTGCTGGATCTCTTCCTTTCTGCTGCTGCAGAGGAATGGCTTATGCGCTGCTTGGAGGTTAAGAGGGCGCTCCTCTTCTATTTGGACAGGACCCGTGCTATGCACAAGGATCCACATCTTTTCTTCGCTTATGCTAGTCACAGACCGGGCACTAAAATTACGGCCCAAAGAATCTCCGAGTGGATTGTTGGCACAATATGGTTGTGTTATTTGCTGGTGAAATGCCCACTTCCTGGTCCACTCCGAGCCCATTCGACTAGAGCGCTGGCTACCTCGGCTGCTTTCCTCAAAGGGGTTCCCTTGGTTGACATCTGCAATGCCATTACCTGGTCGGCTCCTACCACTTTCATCAAGCATTGTGCTCTGGACATTCGGGCATGCCAGTGGACAAGTGACGGATGTCAAGTCCTGGCCTCTTCATGGAACTGACCGGCTGTCAGCACCCTCCTCCAGGTGAGCCACTGCTTGCTATTCTCCCATAGAGGTGATGCACAGAGACCATGACGAAGATAAACAGGTTGCGTAAATGTAACTGATGACCTCTGAGTGGTCATCTGTGTATCCACACTGCCCTTCCTCCCTTCCCCACTGCTGTCAGCTCTTTGCTTCTGAGCTGTTCGGCGGTCAGGAGGAAACTGGCGGGATATCAGCACCCCTTTGGACGTGCACGGTGGGGTTCCTGCACATGCCGGGCCGGGCGAGGCGCGAAAATTGTATAGAACTTTATAGATCACTGATTTGGGGTCAGCGCAGGTGCATTACCCATAGGTGTGAATGCACAGATGACCACTCAAAGATCACCCGTTACAGGTAAGCAACCTGTTTTTATCCCTGGCCTGAAGGATGTCCGTTTAGCCTCAACCAGTCCTGGCCCCCACCTGGTGGAACAAGCTCCTGCGTGGGATCAGGGCCCTGCGGGACTTATTACAGTTCCACAGGGCCTGTAAGACGGAGCTGTTCCACCAGGCCTTCAGTTGATGTGACGGACATCCAATCCCATGGCCTCCTGTGCAAAGCGTCCCTACTATATTCGCCCATGGTTACCATCTATCGAGCTGCTGGGGCTAATATATAAATGCATGTCGCCATTTTTAGTTAACTTAATTTTAATCTAAATTTGTTTTCAATTGAATGTTTTCATATCTGATCATTGCCTGTAATCAGGGGTCATTTCGTAGAAAAAGAGGTGCAGGAGCTCATTAGCATAGCTCATTAACATAACTTGTTTGCCTATGCCACACCCCCTTACCTCACCGGAAGTGTGCAGGGGCTCCACTGGACTCTTTTGGATTGCTAGCTATTGGGGGGGGGGAACGTGCAGATCTGTCCTCGCAGAGGAGGGAGAGCTTGTACCTGAATAAACCTTGGTCTTAAAGGTGCCACTGGACTGTTTTGGACCGGGGGGAGCTCTGCAACTTACCTGGCTGCTTCTTGCTCTGACTGAGGGCTGCTGGGAGCAGGGGGTGGGGCTTGTTGCATGTGCCCGCCCCCTGGGCTCTTTCCTGCCGGAGCGCCGCTCCTGTGCGCTCCTGCAGGAAATGACCCCTGCCTGTAATGTTGATGAAATCCTGACGTCACCTGCCCTGAGCCCGCTTGTGGGAAGGGTTGGAGACAAATGTAAAATATATATATAAATAAATAAATTAATTAAAGGAGCTGAGCCAGCACAGCATCTTTAGCCTTGTGTGTGCCCTCTGCTCCTGACCACTCAGTCTGACTGTCCCATCGACCCGCAGGATGTGAAGGCCCAGCGTTCGATGCCTCTGATTGGCTTCGAGGTGAACCTCCCCGAACCCGGGGAGCGGGTGGATCGCCGCCATGCCTTCCGGATCAGCCAGAGCCACCTGTGCTGGTATTTCAGCCCCGAGACCGAGGAGCTAAGACAGCGATGGATGGAGGTGCTGAGCCGAGCGGGCCGCGGAGAAGAAGGCAAGGGGCCCCCTTCCATCCTCGAGGCAGACGAAGATACGGAGGCGGAGGCAACCTGACAGGGGAGGCTGGGGGGATTCGGAAGGACTGACTCTGACTGCCCCGGGGGCCCGCTCCCCATTCTCTGACCAGGATACTTGAACGCTTTTCTCTCTCCAGCACTTTCTCCCCTTTGTCAGCATTATCATGGGTCCCCCTCCTGCCTCTTTCCCGTAAGGACCTGTACTTAGCCACGATATTCCCTGCCACCGATCGCTGCAGAAGCCGTGTACCTGCGCTGAGATTGCTGGGGGATGATCTGGATTCCTCGCCTGATTTGGGGTCAGCAAAACCACCCTCTGGCTGCTTCCACACGGAAGGATGCTCCACACAACTATTGTCGCCACAGCCGGTGCACAGGCGTGTGCGTTAGTGATGGAGCTTCTATCAATGGGAATCTTCTCTGCATTTCTCAGTCTCTTTTTCTGGCTTTTCCCATCCACACATGCTCTGCAGCAGCTTCGCATTGGGTCTTGGGGGCCCGGTCGCCATGGCTACTGTGGTGATCCACCGTCCTTTTCTTTTGTCCTTTCTTCGTGCATGCGCTACAGGGCTATAATGACTCTAATAAAAATTTCAGATGGAATAGATCAGTGGCAACAGACAGTTATAGCACTATAGGAAAAAAGTCCTTCCGTGGTGCTATAGCAGTTAACCAGTTTTTGGTTGCGTTCAGACTGGCAGTTTGGCCCGATATAGGTATATTTCACAAACGGATTAAATGGGGCCCGGTTACACAGCCACATCTGTCAGGTGTTCCCCAGGCATACTCACCCCGTCAGAGGACGACTTGGAGCTGGGTTAAAAAGCCACCACCTCCAAACTGGTGTTTTTGTTTTGCCGTGCATTCATTGCACATGGCCAGATGTCTTGAGGGAGTGCACGCAGAACGGATTTGGCACTCTGAACCTGCAGATCCATTATGCTGCTATGGAGAGGTGTTTTTAAAAAATGCCTATATGTGCATGTGTGTGCATGCGCGCCAGCGCATATTTGCATATGCGGCACGTGCACACTTATGCCCGCACGTGAATTTTGAACTTTTTTTGCAGTGCACTCCATGGCTGAGGCTCTGCAATAGTGGATGCTTGACCACGGGATGTCTCCGTGGGTAACCTGCAGCAGGCTGTGCTGTGTGGCTGATATGCTCCGCAACACTTTAAACTGGTTCAATTAGAGGTGGCACCGTATTGTGCCAAACTGCCAATCTGAACACAACCTTTAAAAGTCCTCAAAAAGCCCTCTAGTGGTGTTTATGGTGCTATAGCAATTAATTAATTTTAGAAAGCTAGCTCTATATATGGCAGGGCAGCAGGAAAAATGGTGCCCGTGAGCAGCCAACAGTGGGGGAAATGGTGCTGATGCAGGCATTGCCTTTGCAGGACAGGAAAACGCATGGCATTGTTTCCACGCGCAATGCTAACCACTTGGGCTACATTCTTTGCCAAACAACAAGAGTAAAGCCGGAAAAGAGTGTATTAAGGATGGGGAAAACCTGGAATTGGGACAATTGCAGGTTGATGTCCTACAGAAGCTCCCACCCCTCCTCCAAAAAAATTGCTCCAGTTTGAGTCAAAAGTGGAGAAAAACTTCCGTGTGGAAGCGGCTTCTCTCTCCCCAGAGAAAACAAGATCGAAGAGGGGGATTTTTCATTGCTTCTCTTCTGCCTCTCTCTGTGTTCCTCCTCCCCTCCCCATCTTTTGCAGTAGGGACCAAGATCTGTTCTTCCATCCAGTAGGGCTTGTTTGGCACTTACTGGTCACCTCCGTATTTTGGGAGTGGGGAAAGGAGCGGAAAGATCAGTGCGGAACGGTTCTTCCAGTGGATTTGGAAGAGTGTGGGAGGCCCCGTATTGACCGTGGGATTTTTCTAATGCGGTCCTCCTTCCCACTAAAGGCTCATCTCATCGTACGTCAGATTGAACCAATGGGCTGTCCTTTGTTATGACTTGAAACCTCTGTCTCTGGAACCAGAACCGGCTTTAATTCCCTGCTGACTCGGAGATAAGGGCTAGTTTGAAATGAAAGGATCTGTGGTCTTTCTCTTGCTATGCCAGGGGTCCCCAACCTTTTTTTACTCCTGTGGGCGCCTTTGGGATTCTGACACAGCATGGCAGACGCAGGCACGAAATGGCTGCGACAGGAGGTGGAGCCAAGTCACCGAACAGCAGCCGCGGCTTACCCTCAACCGTAGCGTGAGGATCTTCATGTTGCGGTGTCAGCTGCTGCCAGTTTGGTGTAGTGGTCAAGTGCGAGGACTCTAATCTGGGAGAACCGGGTTTGATTCCCCACTCCTCCACATCCAGCTGCTGGATGACCTTGGGCGAGCCCTAGTTCTGTCAGAGCTGTTCTTGAAAAAGAGCATTTTCTGTCAGAGCTCTCTCAGCCCCGCCTACCCCACAGGGTGCCTGTTGTGGGGAGGGGAAGGGAAAAGAGATTGTGAGCCGCTCTGAGACTGCCTTGGGGAGTGAAGGGCAGGGTATAAACCCAATCTCTTCTTCTTCTTCTTTTACCTCACAGGGTGTCTGTTGTGGGGAGGGGAAGGAGTTTGTAAGCCGCTCTGAGACTCCCTTGGGGAGTGAAGGGCAGGGTATAAATCCAGTCTCTTCTTCTTCTTTTACCTCACAGGGTGTCTGTTGTGGGGAGGGGAAGGGAAAGGAGTCTGTAAGCCCCTCTGAGACTCCGAGTGAAGGGCGGGGTATAAATCCAATCTCATCTTCTTCTTCAAAATATATGCACAGCAGTCAATTCTCCAGGGGCCAACAGCCCCGACTGGCCCCGCTCACTTTCTAAAAACATTTGGTGGACACCAGGAAAGGTGTCATCGTGTGCCGTGGCGCTCACAGGCACGTTGGGGACCCCTGTGCCACACCAAGCCTATTCCACCTGGCAGAGACGCTCTCCCTTCCCTCCCTGAACACGGGCCTCCTTGCCAAATCGCCACATGCCATCATTCACGGCTCACCTCTGTAGCGTTGTTTCTGGGCTGTAGCGCCAGTGGGCACAAACCCAGAGAAAAACGTATCTCATGCAGACCTCATTGAAAAGAATGGCTGCTGCACAGCAGTGTTCCCTCTAAGCTGAGTGAGTGTGAGCTGGCTCACAGTTTTTTTAGCCCCCGGCTCACAGATCTTTGTCTCAGCTCGGGAAGGGAGGGCTCCAGAACAAACTCATCGATGCAGCTGCCAACTGGCTCGCTCACCACTTTAATGCCAGTCGCTCACAAAGTAGGATTTTTGCTCACAGGGCTCCACAGCTTGGAGGGAGCACCGCTGCACAGTTCTGCCGGTGGCGCTCGAGAAACGCCCTCTCTGCCACCTGGCGACCGACTTGCTCTAAGCACGCAAGCGATGCTCCAGTGTGCTTCTCTAACGTGCAGCAATGAAATAAAGGTTCCTGCAACTCCAGTTAAAACAGATGCCAAAAGGGGACAATAGATCTGCGTAGATGCCATTTGAGTGAGCTGATCTGGTCACTCGTGATCGCCTTCTGGTGATCTGTGTGGGGGGGAAGGAGGGCCTCAAGCACAGACAGTTACCAACATGAGGCCAGGAGCCGATTGTGAATACAGCCAGGGCCTTACGTGAGGGCCTGAATGATGTGGCCCATTCATTTCAGAGTGAGCGCAGGAATCGTCTTGCTAGGTCAGGAGTCCAGTGCTCCCTCTAAGCTGACAGGAATCGTCTTGCTAGATCAGGAGTCCGGTGTTCCCTCTAAGCTGAGTGAGTGTGAGCAAGCTCACAGTTTCTTAGCCTCCGGCTCACACATTTTTGTCTTAGCTCAGGGTGGAGGGCTCCAGGGCAAACTGATTTATGCAGCAGCCAAATCGCTCGCTCACAACGTGAATGCCAGTAGCTCACAAAGTAGAATTTTTGCTCACAAGACTCCACAGCTTAGAGGGAGCACTGGATAGGAGTATATCCACTGGGAGCATAATAGACTGTTTTGGTTTGTACCTGAGCCCAAATGCTGCTTTAGGCCAGAAGCCAAATCGCTCGCTCACAACTTTAATGCCATTAGCTCACAAAGTAGAATTTTTGCTCACGAGACTCCACAGCTTAGAGGGAACAATGGTCAGGACCAGTATTTGTTCCATTACCACCCGATGAACGCTGGTGGCATCTCACAGGTGACGTCTGAAGGAAACGGCGCTCCCCTGACCTTTGACCTCGGTGTCTGCTGAAGCGAGCCTGCCCCTGCCCACGGAGTTTCAGATTTCACTTACCTTGGCGAAGAGTTGTTGACACAAGCCTCCCCCAGCCAGGGCTCGAAGGGGGTGAGCCACATCGCAACGGGGTGCTCGTGCGGGAGATGCTCCTGATGGGTCCTGCCGAAAGGGGAGACGGTTATCCCACAGGCAGATTTAAAAACCCGGCACCCTGCCTCCCCTCCTTGATACAACGGACTTTTAAAAGAGCCGACGAGCTTAGAATTCTCTCTGCATCCTTAACTGGCCTGTTGCAGAGCTTTCTGTGCCAGCGCTGAAAGCTCTTCGCCGCCCCGCTTGTACTGCTCCGGTGTCCAAATGGGGATGGAGGCACCCCCCCCTTTCCATACTGATCTTTTTTGGGGGGGAGTCGGAGGTCGGTTTCCTGGTGGTCGGAGGGCCCTCCCGCCCCACCCCGCCATGGTGTAGAGCTAGTGCATGTAACTTTTATATTAAAAAAAAAGGACTCAGTATTAAGGGGTATACAAAATCTTTCTTACCAAAATAATATTTTATTGTCGTTCATGTACAGTGGCTGGCCACTACAGAGGCGAGGGGGACGAAGCTTCTATGGACAGAAGCGCCCTTTCCCACAACCGAGATTTGTGTATTGTCCATTTTACTTTCTAGTTTCGTCGTCGTATTTTTATTTTCCCGTGTCCCATTTTTTTAAAAAAAAAATACAGGATTTTTGGTTTCTTTTTGGTTATGTTTGTCTCTTTTTGTTTCAACGAGGGCAGGAGCACAACCGTTCCCTTTTAGAGACGTGGGGGGGGGGAGGCAGAGAGAGAAGAAGGATGGGCCACTGGCCTGATCCAACATTGGCTTCTCTTATGTTCTTATAAGAGGGAATCGGATAAGCATATGGAGCAAGCAGAGGTCCATTAGCGGCTATTAGCCACAAGGTCTAGATAGGAACTCTCAGTCTGGGGCAAGTGATGCTCTGTATTCTTGGTGCTTGGGGGTGGGCAACAGTGGGAGGGCTCCTAGTCCCCTGGCCCCACTGCTGGACCTCC
>NW_015165972.1:39253-39436 GCF_001447785.1 Gekko japonicus
AGGCCTTCATAAGAACATCAAAAGAACCCTGCTGGATCAGACCTATGGTCCATCCATTCCAGCATCCTGTCTCACACAGTGGCCGACCAGTTCCTCTGGAGGGCCAACAACAGGGCACAGAGGCTGAGGCCTTCATAAGAACATCAGAAGAACCCTGCTGGATCAGACCTATGGTCCATCCCA
>NW_015165972.1:39776-41897 GCF_001447785.1 Gekko japonicus
CCAACAACAGGGCACAGAGGCTGAGGCCTTCATAAGAACATCAGAAGAACCCTGCTGGATCAGACCTATGGTCCATCCCAGCATCCCGTCTCACACAGAGGCCAACCAGCTCCTCTGAAGGGCCAACAACAGGGCACAGAGGCTGAAGCCTTCATAAGAACATCAGAAGAGCCCTGCTGGATCAGACCAGTGAGGGTCCATCTGGTCCAGCATCCTGTCTCAGGCAGAGGCCCACCAGTTCCTCTGCGTGGCCAACAACAGGGCTTAGAGGCCAAGGCCTTCCCCTGATAAGAACATCAGAAGAGCCCTGCTGGATCAGACCAGTGAGGGACCATCTGGTCCAGCATCCTGTCTCAGGCAGAGGCCCACCAGTTCCTCTGCGTGGCCAACAACAGGGCACAGAGGCCGAGGCCTTCCCCTGATGTTGCCTCCTGGCTTTGGATTCAGAGGCTTAGTGCCTCAAGGCGGTAAGGCGTTTAGGTGTGCCAGCATAAAGCCACGCCTATACTGAGGAATAGTCCAATATGAGCAGTAATCGAGAAGCTCTTGAGGTGGGAAAACGGCAGCAAATTGAGCAGAACAAACACATCATGCTTTACGGATTGCAAAATCTCGAAACGGGGCAGGAGGGTAGAGCTCAGCAGGGCCTTGCCTCAGAAAGGAATCTTCTGCACCATTTATGGCAACTTCAAGCCATAGAAAGAGCCAGTGTGTGGTATAGCAGTTAAGCACATCGGACTAGTCTCTGAGGGACCCCAGGTGTGAATCCCCACTCATGTCATGGAAGCTCGCTGGGTGATCTTGGAGCCAGTCAGCCACACTTTCTCAGCCTAACCTACCTCACAGGGTTGTTGTGAGGATAAAATGGAAGTGGGGGAATAATGTGAGCTCCCTGTTGGGGAGAGAGGCAGGGTATCAACCATCAGCATTAAAACAAATAAATAGAAAGGTGGTTGAGACATAAACAAGGCTTCCGTTTGCTTAAGGGGAAACAGACTTGAAGGAAGGCCTTTATGCCCCTTTACTTGGATCCCACTCAGTGCGGGAGAGCCTCCACCAATGTCAGAAGAAAGCACAAGCCACAAAGTGTCTACAGCCTGCTTGCTGGGCCTAAAATGTCCGAATGTGGAAATGCCGCTACAGTTTGGTGTAGTGGCTAGGAGCGCGGACTCTGATCTGGGAGAACCGGGTTTGATCCCCCACTCCTCCACATGCAGCTGCTGGTGGGACCTTGGGTCAGTCACAAGTTCTCTCAGAGCTGTTCTCTCAAGAGCAGTCCTCGGGAGAGCTCTCTCGGCCTCACCTGCCTCACAGGGTGTCTGCTGTGGGGAGGGGAAGGTGATTGTCAGCTGCTCTGAGACTCTTTTGGGTAGTGAAGGGCGGGGTATAAACCAATCTCATCTTCTTCTCCTCTTGCCGCTTTATAAAGAAATTACCTGAGCTGCGGAAAGAAATGATTCCGTTCCCCCACACACACGTCTTTGTCCCAGCAGGCATCCCTGCCGTTCCCTCTCATTTCTTTTCCTTCCTGGCCAAAGTCTGACCATCTTTGTCTTCGAGGCCTGGGGGGGTGGGGGGCAGGGGCTCGGTCACGCTCCGTTCGTGCGCAGCTCTGTGGCCTGGGGAAAAGCCGAGAATGTTTAAAAACTCGCTGGCGACACCTTCCAAGGACGGCTGGAGCAGCAGCCTCTTCCTCCTCCCGAGCAAGCCTGAAGAACTGCGACCCTCCCCACCACCCCTTTCCCTTTCCCATTACCTGACACTGCTGCAAGTGCAAGGGGTTTTCTTAAGTGGCTTCCAAAGCCACACAGTGTCAGCCATTCCCTTGGTGCTGAATATCGTTGTTCCTTATCCCCCCACCCCACCCCACCCAACGTGTCGAGGCGGTGCTGCTGCCAAGTTCCAGAATGTGCATTAAAAGTGGAAACTTTGGGAGACTCTCTCTTTTCCGTTGTCTTTGCTTCTCATTTGGGGAGGGGCTACTGGACCCTGCTTGTTGAGGCGCTGGGTGCATGGCTTTGAGAGGGTTTTGGTTCTCGGTGGTGGTGGTGGTGGCAGGGCCGGCTTGCTCACTAAGCAAACTAGGCGCTCGCCTAGAGCGTGCTGGCCCCTAAGGGCGCC
>NW_015165972.1:41949-45034 GCF_001447785.1 Gekko japonicus
GTCCTGGTTCAGCTGCAAACACTACTGAGTTTTAAACATGTTATGATCTTTCTGATGATACAAACACCAATTCCACCAAAGACCTTCGCCCTCTGGGCACAGAAGGGTCACTCAGCTAAGTCAAAGAAGAACCTAAGTAGGGGGGCTATTACACTAGGACACTCAAGTTGCAACTGACTTAGGGCAACCCCAGCAAGGAACTGTCAAGGCAAGTGAGAAGCAGAGGTTGTTTGCGACTGTGAGTGCCTTTCTTTGCAGAGCCTTCCTTGGTGGAAGCCAGATGTGCAAAGCAGGTAAAGTTACAAAAGCAAAAGTGAGTGTTAAGAGCATGGGTGCCAGGGGAACAGGAGGTCCGGGGTACAGATCCAAATAACAGGTCCAAGCCATGATGGGCGCACGGGGGGGCATCAGATGGGATCCTCGCCTAGGGTGCAAAATAAGCTGGGGCCGGCCCTGGGTGGTGGTGGGCTCTGGGAGACCCATGAGGACGGAGGTGGCTCTAGCCTCAAGTGTTTGCTAAGAGTTGGTGATGACCTCTGTCGACAGCCCTGTTGGGACAAGAGGCTGTATGTCTACTTAAAGAAGAACGTTCGTGGCAGGTTACGAGCTTTCCTGAGTCACTTTGGATCTCTCACGAAACCTCACCCCTGCCCTAGATTTTGGACAGCAGACTGCATTTCTACTTAAAGACAGGCACATTTGTGGCAGGGTAGGAACTTTTGTGAATCACTTTGTCAGTTTGGTGTAGTGGTTGGGAGCGGGGAATCTGGGTTTGATTCCCCACTTCTCCACATGCAGCTGCTGGTGTGACCTTGGGTCAGTCCCCTGTTCTCTCCAGGGCAGTCCTCGGGAGAGCTCTCTCGGCCCCATCTACCTTACAGGGTGTCTGCTGTGAGGCAGGGAAGGGAAAGGGATTGTAAGCCGCTCTGAGACTCCTTCCGGTAGTGAAGGGCAGGGTATAAATCCAATCTCCTCCTCCTCCTCTTCCTGGTATCTCATAGAAGCTCCACCCCTGCCACAAATTTTGTTAGTCCTTAAGGTGTTACTGGACTCTTGCGCTTTTCTACTGCTACAGACAGACTAAGATGGCTACCCATCTTGACATATTTGTACTAAGAGTTTCTACTGAAGGTACATATTTCTAGTAAGAGTTCACCTTGATTTCTAAGGTGGGAGGTTGGTGGTACCAGTTGCTGCCTGAACTTCAATGAATGGGTATATTGGGTAATGAAAGTAATCCAGGACCATATTTTGCCTAGTATGCCTGCCCTGTCAAACATGGCATGGCCAGAAGAGTGGTGAAGAAGGCCTTCCTTTATGTATTTTTGGAAGGCAGATCTATGAAAACAGCTTCCAAGGCCACCCCGCATTTAGCCACTCAGAGCCCAAAAAAGTCCGGAATTCTGAACGGCAGCCAATTGTGTGCTCCGGTGTCCTGGAGAGGCTCTTAAAAGCTTTTGTTGACCCAAGGCTCACTCCCAATCAGATGCATCACCCATCAGATATCCATCAGATACCCCCTAAATATCCACAGTACTTAAATACCAGGGGCTGTGGTGGCTCAAGTGGTTAAAACGCTGAAGCTGCAGACCGGAATGTCGGTAGTTCAGCGGTTCGAGACCTGAGTGCTGCATGATGGAGTGAGCTCCCGTCTCTAGTTCCAGCTCCTGCCAACCTAGCAGGTTGAAAGCAAGAAATTGCAAGTAGATAAAGAGGTACCACTTCAGTGGGAAGGAAACAGCGTTCCGTGCTGGAGATCCTGGGTTTTTCCCCCGACATCTTCTGAGCATAGAACAGGGGTCACTGGGGTGTGGAGGGGGAGGTATTAGTGAATTTCCTGCATTCTGCAGGGGGCTGGACTAGAAGACCCTGGAGGTCCCTTCCGACTTTATGATTCTATGATTCTATAAAAGGGGAAAAGCTGAAAAACTGGAATCCAATTTCATTCACCAATCCAGTGGGTTACAGATCCCATGATATAGTTGGTGAATCTATTGTGCTTTTCTGAGTTTGCCAAAAGACAAGTGGTTTTGTTTTTGAATTGGTCCTTTGTTTCCTCTGGGTTTGCTATCCAAATATATCGTTTTTATGCGGAACTGGAGATCGGTTGCGATTCTGGAAGCTCTTCAAGCCCCACCAGAAGGCTGGCAACTGTTTTCTGCTGGATGGATGCCATTGTTCTTCGACTGCTTGATGAATCCAACGGAACTGTTGTTCTTTTCCTGTTATTTGGGCGGTCGTACAAAACACAGTTGTTGGCTGTGGTGGCTCAAGTGGTTAAGACACTGAAGGTCTGTAGTTCAGCAGTTGAGACCCGAGTGCCGCATGACGGAGTGAGCTCCTGTCTCTGGCCCCAGCTCCTGCCAACCTAGCAGTTTGAAAGCAAGAAACTGCAAGTAGATAAAGAGGGACCACTTCGGTGGGAAGGTAACAGCGTTCCGTGCGCCTTGGCGTTTAGTCATGCCAGTCACATGACCACGGAGAAGTCTTCGGACAGTGCTGGTTCTTTAGCTTGGAATCTGAGATGAGCACCACCCCCTAGAGTCGGATTCGACTGGCTTTCGAGCAAGGGAAACCTTTACCTTTACTTACAAAACAGGTTGTTGTTCCTTTTTTAAAAAGACAAAAAAAACAACCCCAAACCCTTCTTCAGGATCCTAGGCAGGACCCGATCCTGCACGGCCCAAACGCATGCCTGTTCTTGCCTGGCTAGGCAGTCTACGGGCTTGTGCTGCTTGGCCACGCATCCAGGCCTGAATTCCACAGCTCAGAGGGCGCCCATCAAGGGCTGGTACAGTGCCTACACACCACTCAGGGATGAGAAAAGGTTGCCTGCCTTCCGCACCCCCAGCCAACTCGTTGTGGTAAAACTCTCAGGACTGCCGAAAGGTGGGCCAGGCACAGGGACTAGGGAAAACAAAGTAGATGCATCCCTGTCTGTCGAGGGACGGGGGGTGGGAAGAAGGATACTTGGGACTGACAGCCAGGGGTCGTTTCGTAGAAAAGGAGCTAGGGGAACTCATTAGCATAACTCATTAGCATATGCCACACCCCCTGACATCACCGGAAGTGTGTCATAAGGCCA
>NW_015165972.1:49207-49371 GCF_001447785.1 Gekko japonicus
TCTTGACATATTTGTACTAAGAGTTTCTACTGAAGGTACATATTTCTAGTAAGAGTTCACCTTGATTTCTAAGGTGGGAGGTTGGTGGTACCAGTTGCTGCCTGAACTTCAATGAATGGGTATATTGGGTAATGAAAGTAATCCAGGACCATATTTTGCCTAGT
>NW_015165972.1:49394-65531 GCF_001447785.1 Gekko japonicus
GGTAGTTCAGCGGTTCGAGACCTGAGTGCTGCATGATGGAGTGAGCTCCCGTCTCTAGTTCCAGCTCCTGCCAACCTAGCAGGTTGAAAGCAAGAAATTGCAAGTAGATAAAGAGGTACCACTTCAGTGGGAAGGAAACAGCGTTCCGTGCTGGAGATCCTGGGTTTTTCCCCCGACATCTTCTGAGCATAGAACAGGGGTCACTGGGGTGTGGAGGGGGTGGTATTAGTGAATTTCCTGCATTCTGCAGGGGGTTGGACTAGATGACCCTGGAGGTCCCTTCCAACTCTTATGATTCTATGATTCTAGAGAGCAGGCAAGACTTCCAGAGGGCCATCTGAATTTCCAAGGAGAGGGTGTTCTAGAGCTTGGGGGGGGGGGGCCCCGGCTCCTGCCAACCTGGCAAGTTGAAAGCAAGAAATTGCAAGTAGATAAAGAGGTACCGCTTCGGTGGGAAGGTAACAGCATTCCGTGCTGGAGATCCTGGAGGTTTTTTGTCATCTTCTGGTTGTGGAGCAGGGGTCACTGTGGGTGTAGAGGGGGAGGTATTAGTGAATTTCCTGCATTGTGCAGGGGGCTGGACTAGAAGACCGTAGAGGTCCCTTCCAACTCTATGATTCTATGATTCTATAAAAGGGGAAAAGCTGAAAAACTGGAATCCAATTTCATTCACCAATCCAGTGGGTTACAGATCCCATGATATAGTTGGTGAATCTATTGTGCTTTTCTGAGCTTGCCAAAAGACAAGTGGTTTTGTTTTTGAATTGGCCCTTTGTTTCTTCTGGGTTTGCTACCCAAATATATCGTCTTTATGCGGAACTGGAGATCGGTTGCGATTCTGGAAGCTCTCCAAGCCCCACCAGAAGGCTGGCAACCATTTTCTGCTGGATAGATGCCATTGTTCTTCGACTGCTTGACGAATCCCACGGAACTGTTGTTCTTTTCCTGTTATTTGGGCGGTCGTACAAAACACGGTTGTTGGCTGCGGTGGCTCAAGTGGTTAAGGCGCTGAGCTGCAGACTGGAAGGTCTGTAGTTCAGCAGTTGAGACCCGAGTGTCACATGAAGGAGTGAGCTCCTGCCAACCTAGCAGTTTGAAAGCAAGAAGCTGCAAGTAGATAAAGAGGTACCACTTCGGTGGGAAGGTAACAGCGTTCCGTGCGCCTTGGCATTTAGTCATGCCAGTCACATGACCACGGAGAAGTCTTCGGACAGTGCTGGCTCTTTAGCTTGGAAACTGAGGTGAGCACCACCCCCTAGAGTCGTATTCGACTGGCTTTCGAGCAAGGGAAACCTTTACCTTTACTTACAAAACAGGTTGTTGTTCCTTTTTTAAAAAGACAAAAAAACCCCCCAAACCCTTCTTCAGGATCCTAGGCAGGACCCGATCCTGCACGGCCCAAACTCATGCCTGTTCTTGCCTGGCTAGGCAGTCTACAGGCTTGTGCCGCTTGGCCACGCATCCAGGCCTGAATTCCACAGCTCAGAGGGCGCCCATCAAGGGCTGGTACAGTGCCTACACACCACTCAGGGATGAGAGAAGGTTGCCTGCCTTCCGCACCCCCAGCCAACTCGTTGTGGTAAAACTCTCAGGACTGCCGAAAGGTGGGCCAGGCACAGGGACTAGGGAAAACAACGTGGATGCATCCCTGTCTGTCGAGGGACGGGGGGTGGGAAGAAGGATACTTGGGACTGACAGCCAGGCAAGGAAGCCCCGCGAAGGCCCTCCCTGGCCCCAGGCAGAGGCAGGGAGGAAGCAACTTACCCTCCCTCTTCTCCTGCCTCCTCCTGGCTGAATGAGGGCCGGAAGCGGGGCGGCTGGAAGCGGGGGGCGGGGCTTTGTCATGTGCCCCGCCTCCCGTACCTCACCCGGGGGAACTGCGATCCCCCGTGATTCCCCCCGAAATGACCTCTGCTGACAGCCAGGAAAGACTGGTGACTTCATGACGTGTGGCGGGCACAGATTGTGTGACTAGAAAAACCCCTAGTTAGGAAAACTAGCCGAGCAAAATGGCCGACCAAACGGACCCCTGCTCCCGCTAGTTTCCCACCTTCTACCACTCAGAGAAAACTGGGGTGGGGGCTACAAGTCCGAAGAGCCTTTGCGCGCAAAGTGCCCAATGGAGGATGCCAGCAGCGAAGGACGTGCATCACTGACCGGAGCTTTTGAAGGTGGGAAAGCGTCTGTGTGGAGGAAAAAGAGGAGCGGGGGCTGCCCCTGAGGGGAAAGGCGCCTGAGGTGGAAAGCAAGAAGTCCTGAGCCATCGTCCAACGCAGCCTTGCAGAATCCAGCCCCGCTCCTGACTGGAAATATTCCCCAGATTAGCTACCCCCTGATTATAATCTGATGCGGGGCTTCTGGTGGTGGTGGTGGGGAGAGGCTTCGTCCTGCCCGAACGGAGTCTGGCTCCCTCCCTCAAGCCGGTCCTCTTCACAGCCACCAGCTTTTCTCTCTCCTGGGCAGCCCAACCCGATCCCTCCCCAACGGCCCTCGCAGTTCTTCCCGGACAGGCAGGGCCAGTTTGGTGCAGCGGTTAGGAGCCCGGACTCTAATCTGGGAGAACTGGGTTTGATTCCCCACTCCTCCACATGCAGCTGCTGGTGTGACCTTGGGTCAGTCACAAGTTCTCTCAGAGCTGCTCTCGCAAGAGCAGTCCTTAGGAGAGCTCTCTAAGCCCTACCTCCCTCACAGGGTGTCTGTTGTGGGGAGGGGAAAGGAAAGGAGATTGTAAGATGCTCTGAGACTCCTTTGGGTAGTGAAGGGTGGGGGATAAATCCAATCTCTTTTTATTCCTTCCCCTGCCCTTGGGGGGCCTTCAAGCCATCTGAGCTATCAGGGGATTCCCTTGGGGGGGGGGGGCGTTCGGGTTGCATAAGGAGGCCCACCCTTGACAGGCACCCTGAGACAGCTTCGGAACTTGGGCCCATATGTGTGGCCAGGCAGCACAAGCTCGCAGACTGCCTGGCCCAGCAAGAACAGGCGTGAGTCCAGGCAGTGCAGGATGAGGACCCACCTGGAGCCCCAAGAAGTGTAAGTTTTTTTTTGGCTTTTTAAAAGAGACAACAGTAACCCAGCCCAAGCAACCAGAAAAGATGGAAGATCCCTTGGGACTGTTCAGGATGTAGAAGAACAACTTCCTCTGCCCTCCAGCCTACAGAGGAGAGGAGATACTTCGGCTTCAGCAGAGCTGAGGAAAACTGGAAGATTAAGGGAAGCGAGAGACGTCCCCAACATCAGCGTCCCTGGGGAAAGGAAATGTGAGGCCCGGCTTTCCCCGCCCACCACCAGAGACACACACCCGCTCTTTGGTGGGAAACAGACATGGACTATGGAAGGGCACTGCAACCGTCATAAATCTCACTGCAATAAAATTGGGTTTGTTTAAGAACATTTATTAGCTGTCTTTCTTTCTCTCTTGCAGAACTCAAGGCAGTTTACGGTATAAATCAAATAAGCATTAAAAACCGGATAAATGCACGTACAAGGCCACCATTTTTAAAATGTCAATTAGGACCGCCGATCAATAAAAATTAAATCAGATGAATCTTCCGGAATGCACTGGACTCCTGTTATTTAGTCAAGCCACATGATGCAGCCCTCTTAAAGAATTTGCCACCGATTACTGGGGCCAAACATGTTCGGAGCCAGGCCTTTAGCTACGGTGGGGCATTTTGGGGCCCTGTCCCCCGACTTCCTCCCAAGGCCCCACCAACTTCCTTTCAGCCCAGCCTCCCAACTCTCTGGTACGGTATGGCTGCCGCCACGAACTCCCCCTGTGCTACTGCCTCTCCTTGCCTTCCCCCTGCGCCGCACCTCTCTCTGGGGCCGGCTGAAGCACGTGAGTTACCTTTAACTGATTTAGACAGTGCCCCAGTGGCCCCATGAAGAATTAAAATGCCCCCCCCCGACTTAGAAATTCCTGGCTACGGGCCTTTTCAGAGCTGCCACGGGTGCTGTTTTAAGAGCTCGTTGTGCCCCATACAGGACCCAGAGATGAGGAGAGGCTCCTCTTCTGCACTGACCGACTCCTGGGGAACCTCTCCAGACCCCTGAAGGAGACCTCAGCCCATGCAAAGTAGGCCAGAGGATAGCAAGGAAAACAGTTTCATTTTGCTGGGAGTCCGGAGAGGTCCACTGAGGCTCGTATAAAGCCTGTCCTGAGAGAAAAGGTAACAGGAATACAAGAGGAAAGGTAGCTGGAGGGGGAATGGTCCAATGGGGTTGGACTTCCTCCTGCATGGCAGGACAGCAGGCCCCTCTGAACTGCCAGGCGCCGGGCCATCTGCAGCTTAAAGCTCTTGTAGAGGATTTGGCTTCTGGCCTAAAGCAGCATTTGGGCCCAGGTACAAACCAAAACAGTCTACTATACTCCCAGTGGACAAACTCCTATCCACTGCTCCCTCTAAGCTGTGGAGTCTTGTGAGCAAAAATTCTACTTTGTGTGAGCTCCTGGCATTAAAGTTGGGAGCGGGCGATTTGGCTGCTGCATAAATTAGTTTGCTCCGGAGCCCTCCTTCCTGAGCTGAGACAAAAGTGGGTGAGCAGGAGGCTGAAAAGCTGTAAGCTAGCTCACACTAACAGCTTAGAGGGAACACTGCCCCCCCGGCCTTGCTACTTCCACTGTAGGCCACCCCCCACCCCACTTCCTGACTTGAAATATTGAGAATTGGGGTAAGGCAGCTACTGGTAGGAGTCTTAGAATTTTTAAATTGCTGGAGTTATTGGTGTTCGTTGTCTTAAAAATACAGGTGCTATGTATTTGGTGTAGTGGGTTAAGTGCGCGGACTCTAATCTGGGGAAACTGGGTTTGATTCCCCACTCCTCCACTTGTACCTGCTGGATGACCTTGGGTGAACCACAGTTCTGGCACAGCTGTTTTTGAAAAAAGAGCCATTTGTCAGAGCTCTCTCAGCCCCACCTACCTCACGGGATGTCTGTGGTAGGGAGGGGAAGGGAAAGGAGTTTGTAAGCCGCTCTGAGACTCCCTCGGGTAGTGAAGGGCGGGGTATAAATCCAATCTCATCCTCCTATGTAAAATGTCATACCAATTAACATCAGTGGGTACCAATTCTGGGGATATTTGTACGCATTAATGATTTCTCGCTCTCACCGTTTCCCCAAAATGTTCAGGGTGGCTTACCTGGATTTTTCCTCACGCCGCTTAATCCTCTCAATATTGTTTTGCAGTGGAAGACATCAAATGCCATGTAGCACAGTAAGGACTAATTTTATTTTTCGCTGCCATTAAGCTTTCATGGGTCAAAGCTCACATCACAGTGTGCGTGTATTTTGCATGCTTGTGATGTTAAGCAGGGTGGAGGAAAGAGGATTGTTGAAAGATCACGCAGCGGGCATCACAGCCAACTGGGAACTGGCAGCTGGGTCTGTATCAGATTTTGGACAAACTACACCAGGGGTGGCCAAACTGTGGCTCGGGAGCCACATGCGGCTCTTTGACACATATTGTGTGGCTCCCGGCGGGGCAGCTGGGGAAGTGAAGGGGAGGCACGCCTCCCCGATCAGTCTTCCCTTCCCCAGCTAGTGTTCCCCCCCACGGGTAGGCCTGAGGCAAGGGGGGAGCAGAGAAAGAAGGCAAATTTAAATGCGTTCTCAAAGCACCCCCCATCAAGCCTACAAATATCATTGGACAAATAAATATCATTATCAGTGTCTGTTTTTACTCCTCCTGTTTTTTATTTTCGGCAGCCTCATTTAATGTTAATAAAAAAAGCAAATCTGCGTATTTTTCAATAAAAACAGGTGGGTGATGTTTCTTCATGTCTTGCGGCGCTCAAATGTCTGACATTCATTGCATGTGGCTCTTATGTTAAGCAAGTCTGGCCGCCCCTGGACGACACTTTACTGGCTTTCTACTAAGTGGAGTCAGACTGCATGAATCTTTGTCTCTTAACATTCTTTAGGAAAGAATGCACACATTACTGCAGATGCACGAGCTAGGTGAAGACGAGGAAGACGCAGTAAATGGACGTGACAGGGTGTTGCAGACTATGCTTGCAGGCATGCAGGGGTCATTTAGTAGAAAAAGAGGTGCAGGAGCTCATTAGCATAACACATTAGCATAAATTATTTGCATATGCCACATACCGCTGACATCACCGGAAGTGTGTCAGAAGGCAACACCCAACGCTCAGGCTCCACTGGACTGTTTTGGATTGCTAGCTATTGGGAGGGGGGGAACGTGCAGATCTGTCCTTGCAGAGGAGGGAGAGCTTGTACCTGAATAAAACTTGGTTAAAGGTGCCACTGGACTGTTTTGGACCGGAGAGCTGCAAGTTACCTGGCTGCTTCTTGCTCTGACTGAGGGCTGCTGGGAGCAGGGGGTGGGGTTTGTTGCATGTGCCCGCCCCCTGGGCTCTTTACTGCCGGAGCTCCGCTCCTGTGCGCTCCTGCAGGAAGTGACCCCTGCAGGCATGCCTTCTGCTGCTCTGATAGGGAGTGGGGCTGTACGACAGCCTACCTTTGCAGCCACAAATGCTAGCTTGGGATGACCTTGTGCTATATCTGCTTCTAAGTCCGTAGGTGCTGATTTTGTGTGCCAGCACTCGGCCTGACAGTATAGATTTTACCATCGGGAGCTGTCACGGCTCAGGTGGGGTGTCACCTGCCGCTGCCACCACTCTGGTTTTAGGATCCCTTGAGAAGGCCCAGAGCACCCTCCCAAGACCTTCAGACCTCCCTTGTTTGGCCGAAATAAGCGTGAGGACCAGGCAGAGCAAGAACAATATCAGTAAGGGGTGAAAAGAAACCAAAGGCCCTAAAGCATCTAAATGTATTGGCCCTAGCTCACGGTCTCAAGTGGGCCTCAGTCTGCTCATCCTTCCTCTCAGGACGAGGGTCTCTCCCCTGCAGCAGCCTTCCTTCTGGCTCTGCCCTCTTGGAAGAAAGAACAGCTCCTTTTCTGTACCAACTCTTTTATTATAAGTCCCCTTTCTCCGTGATTGGCTAAAATTGGTGCCAAAACCTCTCAGGGGCTTCTGGGAGATGGAGGCCAGGCCTCCTCCCACTGCTACTCAGGCTCCCTGGGCCTACTAGGCCTCTAGTTGCACAGCCCAGATCATGAGCTATAGCTGTGCATCTAGTGGTGCAATATACCTGTGGCATTAGGCAGATCACACAGGTGAACTGCAGAAAAGTATACATACCCTGCCCAACTGTTATGGTCATCTTCTGGGGCCCTGCTTCAGGTGTCCTCACCTGAGATTAGGTGGGTGGTGACAACCGAGGAGAGAGTCTTCTCAGTCACGGCACCCAAGCTCTGGAACTCTCTCTCTAGGGACATTTGTCTGTCCCTGTGCTGGTTCCGGCTGGTCACCTCGGATACACTTCACTGAAGCTAGATACACAGTCCAAATGCAAGCCGAGAAACAGTCAGAATGCCGGGAAGTCAGTCAGAGTTTCCAGGAGCAGAGAGCGGAGGCTGGCAGCTGGGACAAGGTCCGAGATCGCATGGCTGCATCCGCACCGAGTCAGGTGAGCAGGGTTGCTTATACGCCGATCCTCCCTTCCCTGGGAGGCGACTCGCAAAGACTCACAGCCCCTCATGTTGCCTTGGCAACAGCTGAAGTCTGGCACTCCTCCCTCTCTCCTGCATATTCAGATGCGGGCGTGCCCTGCCTCTGGGACATTCAGGTGAGCTAGGTGGGGACTCTGGCTTCCGGGTGTCTCCAGCTGGGGGTGCTGGGCCAGGCTCTTCCTCCGACTGCACCTCAGGCTCTTCGCCTTGCTGCACCTCAGATACTGGAGCCTCTCCTTCCTCAGGTGCTGGCAAAGGTTCCTCTTCGGGGCTGACTCCAGAGGAGGCTGGGTCGCTCTGTGCCTCTTCCCAGAAAAGGTGGGATGAGAGCCAATTTGGTGTAGTGGTTAAGTGCGCGGACTCTAATCTGGGAGAACCGGGTTTGATTCCTCCACTTTTCCACTTGCACCTGGCTGGATGACCTTGGGCAAGCCGTAGTTCTGATAAGAGCAGTCCTTGAAAAAGAGCAGTTTCTGTCAAGAGCTCTCTCAGCCCCACCTACCTCACAGGGTGTCTGTTGTGGGGAGGGGAAGGGAAAGGAGTTTGTAAGCCCCTCTGAGACTCCTTTGGGTAGTGAAGGGCGGGGTATAAATCCAATCTCTTCTTCTTCTTCTTTTACCTCACAGGGTGTCTGTTGTGGGGAGGGGAAGGGAAAGGAGTTTGTAAGCCCCTCTGAGACTCCTTTGGTAGTGAAGGGCGGGGTATAAATCCAAATTCTTCTTTTTCTTTTACCTCGCAGGGTGTCTGTGGTGGGGAGGGGAAGGGAAAGGAGTCTGTAAGCCGCTCTGAGACTCCTTCGGGTAGTGAAGGGCGGGGTATAAATCCAATCTCTTCTTCTTCTTTTACCTCACAGGGTGTCTGTTGTGGGGAGGGGAAGGAGATCGTAAGCCGCTCTGAGACTCCTTCGGGTAGTGAAGGGCGGGGTATAAATCCAATCTCTTATCTTCTTCTTCTTCTTCTTCCTCATCTGAGGAAATTAGCCTCGGTTGAACCAGGACCCATGACGCTCCCCTTCTGTTGCTGTCTTTCCCAACGGGCGATGCCTTTTTTTGTTTCGTTCAGCATTCCCTCCACGATCCTTCCTTCCTAACCAACGTTTTATGTTTGTATGTATCTTGTTTATATAAATAAACTCTTTTTTAAAGTTGCTTTTAATGAGGTACGTTTGGGAGGGGGGGTTATTTTCATGGTTTTATAATGCAATTTCATCATGTCTGCTTTAAATTGTTAGCTGCCTTGGAGGAACTTGTAAGGGCAGAACGGTGGGATGCACATTTTGTAGATAAATACATCCGGGGGTACGAGGACCCTGCAGATGTCTGCCCCTGTAGGCACTGCCCCCTGAACAGCAGAGAGAACAAGGGGCTGAAAGTCAAGGAGAAGGAAAGAGTTGGGAGAGGGCACGGCCTCATCCTTTCAATTTCTTCTGCTTCTCATGCGGTCTTTGGGATGTCTGTCCATGTGCATCATCGTGATCTCCTATGCACCCTGTTAGTATGTTGTGGGAACTGGCTGCTCAGTGATCCACAGACTAGCTTGGAGACTGTGTGTTTCCCATAACAGGCTGGCCACAGCAGGAAGCAGGGTGTTGGGCTGTCTTCCCTCTAAGCTGAGTTAGTGTGAGCTAGCTCACAGTTTTTTGGCCTCTGGCTCACACATTTTTGTCTTAGCTCAGGCAGGATGGCTCCAGAGCAAACTAATTTATGCAGCGGCCAAACCGCTCGCTCACAACTTTAATGCCAGTAGCTCACAAGGTAGAATTTTTGCTCACAAGACTCCACAGCTTAGAGGGAGCACTGGATAGGCGTTTATCCACTGGGAGCATAGTAGACTGTTTTGGTTTGTACCTGAGCCCAAATGCTGCTTTAGGCCAGAAGCCAAATTCTTTACAAGAGCTTTAAGCAATATAGACAACATGTTGTCGAAGACTTTCACGACCGGAGCTCATTAGTTGCCGTAGATTTTCCAGGATGTGTAGACCCTGCAGATGTCTGCCCCTGTAGGCATCGCCCCCTGAACAGCAGAGAGAACAAGGGACTGAAAGTCAAGGAGAAGGAAATTGCTGGGAGGGGGCACGGCCTCACCCTTTCCATTTTTTCTGCTTCTCATGCGGTCTTTGTGATGTCTGTCCATGTGCATCATTGTGATCTCCTATGCAGCCTGTTAGTATGTTGTGGGAACTGGCTGCTCAGTGATCCACAGACTAGATTGGAGTCTGTGTTTCCAATAACAGTCTGGCCACAGCAGGAAGCAGGGCAGTGTTCCCTCTAAGCTGAGTCAGTGTGAGTTAGCTCACAGCTTTTTAGCCTCCGGCTCACACATTTTTATCTTCGTTCAGGAAAGAGGGTTCGAGAGCAACCTAATTTAGGCAGTAGCCAAATTGTTCTCTCACAACTTGAATGCCAGGAGCTCACAAAGTAGAATTTTTGCTCAGAGGGAGCATTGGTGTCGGGCTACTCGTATCTTTGGTGTGGCAATTATTTTCTGATCTTGATATAAGCAGAGCCGCCTCTACTCTGTGATTTTATGATGTCATACATAAATTGTGCACCAAAGGTACATCAAAGTCTGGAACCCGTATACGTTATTCAAGGTTGCATCATTGAGTCTGAAATTTTTACTGTCTGGCATAGCTTCTGATTATGTATTTACATAGTTTTATTTATTGCACATCTTTGGCAGCCATAAGGGCTCGACACTTGCTTTTTCCTTTATTGAATGAAATCCTCCGGAAGCTGAATTCTATGGTAGTTTTTTGATACTTATGTGAATTGCAGAATACCCCCAGCCCACAGCAGCCACGCAGAACTGCCCGGACTAGAAGAAGAGAGGAAGAGAAGTCTTAGAGCAGCTTTCAAACTCCTTTCCCCTCTCCTCCCCACAACAGACACCCTGTGAGGTAGGTGATTTTCAAAGAACAGCTGTGCCAGAACTATGGCTTGCCCAAGGTCACCCAGCAGCTGCGAGTGGAGTGGGGAATCAAACCCGGTTCTCCCAGATTAGAGTCCACGCACTTAACCACTATGCCAAACTGACTCCTACCATAAAGAAGAGCAGAAACGCCATGAACAATATGAAGCTGCCTTCTGCTGTATCAGACCATTGGTCTATCACGGTCTATCTTGCCTACCCAGACTGGCAGGGGCTCAGCCAAGTCTCAGATGGAGGTCTTTCGTATCACCTGCCATCTGGTCCTTTTAACTGGAGGCGCCAGGGACTGAGTATGCTTCTGTTTGCCCTTCAGGATGTGGCATGATAGCCCAGGCATGGCGCATGTGCCTGTGCAGGCTGCCTGACTGTGACTTACGACGGGCCTGGACACGTTCCAGCTTGTCTAGATCCTTCTCAAACTGTGGTGCCCAAAACTGAACACAATAGTCTAGGTGAAGTCTAACCAGAGCACAGTAAAGTGGTACCATCACATCTTGTGATCTGGGCACTATACTTCTGTTGATACAGCCCAAAATCACATTTGCCTTTTTAGCAACCACATCACACTGCTGACTCATGTTTAGTGTATGGTCTACTAAGACCCCTAGATCTCCCCCAACCTATAATTATGCATTTGATTTTTCCTACCTAAATGCAGAACTTTGCATCTATCCCCATTGAAATTCATTAAATTTCGTTAAGCCCAGTTTTCCAGCCTGTCAAAATCATCCCGCATCCTGACTCTGTCTTCTACCGTATCTGCTACCCCTCCTGGAGAAAGGAGGGAAGGCCTGGAACAAGAGCTGGTTTGTCATCCCCGAAAACGAGCCCCTCCTGCTCTACACACGCAGAACCCTGCCTCCCTGCTCTACTTGGCACTTGCCCCACAACTTAACTTAGAGGAAAGGCAGTATGACTGGAGTAACAGCAGAGGCGTCCGAAACAATGAGCGGAGCTCAGAGCGTGAAACTGGGGGCAACTTTATTCTCTCCTTCCAAACAGGACTTATGGCGAGTGAATGATAAATACCAGGTTTAAGAGAAGCAGAATGGATTCGTGATCCAAGGCTGTGAAACTCACGACCACTAGATGCGGAAGTGTCAATGACAGTCGACAATTTAAATAAGCATCGGAACCTCAATTTGCAAGACCTGAGAATGGCTGTTAAGAACAGGACTTTTTAGAGGACATTAATTCACAGGGTCACCCTAAGTTGGAAGCGACTTGACGGCACTTCCCCTGGACCAGTAATAGCCATCTTCAATGCTTTCGGTTCTGCACCTCTAGTCTAACGTGGCAAAGTGAACTTAGTCTAACTGGTGGAGCAGATTTCAGTATTTTTACAACAGTTGTTCCTAGCTGCTCTTACTGGGCCCAAGACCAACAAGATGCTAATTAAAACTGTTAAGACAGTTCCGCTGTCTTGTGTGAGTTGTATTTTAAATGATCTGTTGATTTTAAATTGTTAAATTATTATACAGTTTTATTGTTTATAATACCCATGGCCTTGTTTAGTCGCCCTGAGCCTGCCCGGGCGGGGAGGACAGGAGATAAATCTAACAAACAAACAGGGCATCAAGACCTAGACTTCAGCTGCAACTATCACGATCCACAGGCAATCAGGGTTGAGCTATCATCTCTGGGATTACTCCTTTCAGACAGGACATGCACATGGCCCATCTCTTTCCCCCCACCTTGGGTGCCTTTTTGCAGCCCTCCCAGTGAGTAACACAGCACTGCTCTAAAGATGCACCCTGCATTATTGCTCAGTAGTAAAGCCAGTGGTTCAGAGGTTAAGACCAGTGTTTCCTCTAAGCTGAGTTAGTGTGAACTAGCTCACAGTTTTTTAGTCTCCGGCTCACACATTTTTCTCTTAGGTCAGGAAGGATGGCTCCAGAGCAGACAAATTTATGCAGTAGCCGTATCGCTCGCTCACCACTTTAATGCCAGTAGCTCAGAAAGTAGAATTTTTGCTCACAAGACTCCACAGCTTAGAGGGAGCATTGCTTGGCGGGAGGATCCACACTCCTTCATTAGGACAGAGCTGCCACCAGCAGGAGGGGGTCAGGCCCCCCCCCCGGCGGCTGCAAATGGGAATGCCTACGGTGCTGACCTTCCCTAAAAGATGGGCCTCCTGAGCAGTGTTCCCTCTAAGCTGAGTGAGTGCGAGCTAGCTCACAGTTTCTTAGCCTCTGGCTCACACATTCTTGCCTTAGCTCAGGAAGGAGGGCTCCAGAGCAAGCTCATTTATGCAGCAGCCAAATCGCTCGCTCACAACTTTAATGCCAGTCGCTCACAGAGTATTTGCTCACAAGACTCCACAACTCAGAAGAAACATTGCTCCTGAGCAAGCCCGAGGAACTGCTACCACCCCGTTCCTTTCCCTCTGCAGCCCAGCACTACTTCGATGTTAAAACCCTTCCTTTCCCTCTGCAGCCCAGCACTACTTCGATGTTAAAAATGGCTCAGAGGTTAAGACGCTGAGCTGCAGACCGGACGGTCGGTTGTTCAGCAGTTCAAGACCCGAGTGCCGCATGACGGAGTGAGCTCCCGTCTCTGGCCCCGGCTCCTGCCAACCTAGCAGTTCAAAAGCAAGAAATTGCAAGTAGATAAACAGGTACTGCTTCGGTGGGAAGGTAACAGCATTCTGTGTGCCTCGGCGTCGAGTCATGCCGGCCACATGACCACGGAAACGTCTTCGGACAGCGCCGGCTCTTCACCTTGGAAATGGAGATGAGCACTGCCCCCTAGAGTTGGATTCGACTGGCTTTCGAGCAAGGGAAACCTTTACCTTTAACCCAGCAATGCTCTTTTCAAGCTCTTGTCATCTGAGAAGCATACGTGGTATATGCAAAAGGCACTGTTCAGGGGTTCTACTGCACTGCGAGGCCTGCACAGTTAATTTTTGACATAGCGCTAGTGTTCCTGTGGTACTGAATGTAGCATTTCCTCGTTTCTGCCCCTCCCTCCAACCGAACAGGAGAACTCTTTGCAGCGCTGGGCCGCCTGACGTCCAACTCCCACCCAGTCTCCAAAGAGAACCATACCTCTTCTTCCGTCTCCTCTTCTTCCTCGCTGCTGCTTTCTTCAGCTGCCACGGCTTTCGCGGCTGCCGTCCTGGCCTCCTGCTGCTTCTGGGCCAGCCGGGCAAGGGCTTCCTGCACCGCTGCTCCATTTCCCTGCTGGCACTCCCTGAAGAAGAGGCACAGTTGCTGGCTTACCTACGGTATGGGAAGAGGGACAAATCTCTTTTGGGAACCAGCGCCATGGAAAGCTGTTGCAGCCATTGTACTTCAGAGCTGGTTAAGAGGACACCCTTCCTTCTGTCCCATTAGACTACGGCCCAGCGGCAAAAGACTTACACAAAAATACAAGGTGGAATATAGAAAACACATAACCAAATAGAGGAGGAGGAAGAAGAAGAGTTTGGATTTATACCCTGCCCTTCACTACCCAAAGGTGTCTCAGAGTGGCTTACAAACTCCTTCCCCTTCCCCTCCCCACAACAGACACCCTGTGAGGTAGGTGGGGCTGAGAGAGCTCTTGACAGAAACTGCTCTTTTTCAAGGACAGCTCTTATCAGAACTACGGCTTGCCCAAGGTCATCCAGCCAGGTACAAGTGGAGGAGTGGGGAATCAAACCCGGTTCTCCCAGATTAAAGTCCGCGCACTTAACCACGACACCAAACTGGCTCTCAATATTGTATGAGGTATTCAGATAGACAAGTTAATGATGTAATGGAAACCCCCAATGTATGTATGTTTGTTTGTGTTGTGTTTGTTCTTTCTAAAATAAAAAATTGCACAGAAAAAAAGAAGACTACAGCCCGGTCCACGGGAAAGCACTCTTGTTCCTAATGCATCTGTGCTTTGACTCATCATCGCAACAACAATAGTGATAAAAGCAAACAGCACAATAAAGAAACCAAATGCCCTTTACAGCTAGGATGGCTAACTCATGGCTGAACAGTGGTTCTCTTTCCCCGCCTTTCCCCAGCTGCCACACCTTCCCTAAATGAGCACTGCTGGCAGGCCTGTGGCTACAGGGGGCATCTCGGGGCTAGCCCCCCTGACTTACTGGTAAGGCCCCCTGACTTCCTGTCCAGCCTAGGTCCCCCGAGCGACGGCAGTTTGGTGTAGTGGTTAAGTGCGCGGACTCTAATCTGGGAGAACTGGGTTTGATTCCCCACTCCTCCACTTGCACCTGGCTGGATGACCTTGGGCAAGCCATAGTTCTGGCACAGTTGCTCTTGAAAAAGAGCAGTCTCTGTGAAGAGCTCTCTCAGCCCCACCCACCTCACAGGGTGTCTGTGGTGGGGAGGGGAAGGGAAAGGAGTTTGTAAGCTGCTCTGAGACTCATTTGGGTAGTGAAGGGCGGGGTATAAATCCAATCTCTTCTTCTTCAGGAGCAGGGGAGGAACTGGGTATTCTTTTAATTCAATTAGCCAGTGACCCCCTAAGAAATTTAAATGCCCCCTGACAAATGCTCCCTCTAAGCTGTGGAGTCTTGTGAGCAAACATTCTACTTGCTGAGCGACTGGCACTAAAGTTGCGAGTGAGCCGTTTGGCTGCTGCATAGATTCGTTTGCTCTGGAGCCATCCCTTCCTGAGCTAAGGTAAAAATGTGTGAGGCGGAGGCTAAAAAACTGTGAGCTAGCTCATACAAACTCAGCTTAGAGGGAACACTGCCCCGACTTAAAAAATCCTGACTCTGGGCCTGACTGCTGGGAGGGGTCACGGCCTTATGGGCGACTTTCCGCTCTGGCGCTGCTGCGCCATCTGCGATTACCCCCCCCCCCAATAATAAAAGCAGCACTTGTAGCTTTAAGAAACAAATGTCCTCTCAATGGCTAGGCAACCACAACAGAAGTTACCAGCTTTCAAGCCTTGGTTTCTGTCAGTACAAGGCAGGGGGAGGGCAGGGCCCTTTCTGGGCTGCATAGGCATTTTAGAGAGGATTCACCACCACACCACTTGCTACTGTGCGACTTTCAAGAATTCTACAAGAAGAAGAAGAAGAGTTTGGATTTATACCCTGCCCTTCACTTCCCAAAGGAATCTCAGAGTGGCTCGCAAACTCCTTTCCCTTCCCCTCCTCACAACAGACACCCTGTGAGGTAAAAGAAGAAGAAAAGATTGGATTTATACCCCGCCCTTCACTACCCAAAGGAGTCTCAGACCGGCCTACAAACTCTTTTCCCTCCCCCTCCCCACAACAGACACCCTGTGAGGTAGGTGGGGCTGAGAGAGCTCTGACAGAAACTGCTCTTTTTCAAGAACAGCTGTGCCAGAACGAGCAAAGTAGTAAATGCATAAGAATGCGCAGCCAAAACAGCCAGTTCCCATTTCACCTTCACAGGTGACATCTGAAATGTTGCAGTTTTTCTACTGTCATACATCCCATGACCCAGTCTTTTGGAAGAGACCATTTAAAAGAGCTTTCAAGGCCAAAAACTGTATTTGGTCACTCAAGAGTCCAGGAGACTGGAGTGCCGAACTGCGAGCGGTTCCGTCCTATTGGTTTCCAGGAGAGTGTTCCTTGAGGGGCTTTCTGCTGATAAAGTCTCATTTGCCTCAGATATGAGCATGCGCCAGAGGAACAGAACTGATCAGAGTTAGAAACAAAGAATTATTAAGCCAAGGACGGGCGTGATGATTTTCAAGGAAACAAG
>NW_015165972.1:65989-74711 GCF_001447785.1 Gekko japonicus
CAGGCTATAAAAGGCAAATACCTTTTGCAATGCACAGTGAAACAGAGATGTCAAGCACAGTTCTATGCTGACAGAAGCAAAAATTTTTGAGAATTAGGTTCAGAACTGTAGTCTGTTTTCCAATAACAGACATAAAATAAAAAGGTGTTTACAGGCAAAGTGATTGTCCGTGTAAACAATTCCACCCATACCTATCTCATTTAAATGTAGTTACCACGCGTGTCAGCCATTCATGTTTAACTTTACCACAACTCCTATGCTTAGGGTTGCATAAGCAACCCTAACTTTACCTGGAGGTCTCCCACTTTTACAACTGTTCTCCAGACAACGAAGATCTGTTTCCCTGGAGAAAATGGCTGCTTTGGAGTGTAGACTCTATGGCATTATACCCTGCTGAGGTCCCTCAGATGCAAATTCTAAAACTGGGAACCAGACCAATCCAAAATCTGATGAATAAGGACCAGAATCACCCTGCGCCAGATGAGATGACAATTTATCCATCAAGCAGAAATCAAGCACTTTGTCAAACCAACTGTCGATTGTGGGTGGGTTTGAACATTTCCAAAACTTAGCTATTACCATTCTTGCTGCAGCACATAGTTTCACTATTAATTCCGTTTGTTCCAGAGGAATTGTTTTCAAATCTTTATTCCATAAATTGAGCAGCAAAAAAAATCTATTCTTAATGGAAGTATATAACCAGTAATGTGATAAATTTGTTTTTGTACTTGTACCCAAAACGTCTGGATAACCCTACACTCCCACTAGCAATATTTTTATGTACCTACAGCTCCACAACCCTTCCAACAAAGTGCAGAGTAGTTTGAGTGCATATAGTGTGATTTTTGCAGTGTGAGGTCCACCTTGATAGTGTTTTAAAGAATTGCATTTTTATCATGGTGGCTTTTGATAGTTTTATTTGTATTTTTAATATATTGTGAGCCACCCTGAGGCCTGCATGCAGGGAAGGGCGGGATAAAAATCCAAACAATAAATAAAAAAATAAAATATTAAATGTTGTCTGCT
Source organism: Gekko japonicus (assembly GCF_001447785.1). NCBI lineage: Eukaryota > Metazoa > Chordata > Lepidosauria > Squamata > Gekkonidae > Gekko > Gekko japonicus. Next base: position 67,016 of record NW_015165972.1, read on the forward strand.
AAATGTTGTCCCTATCTGTACCACAAGGTATAGATAGGGACTCTGGGGCAAGTGATGCTCTGTCATCTTGGTGCTTGGGGGGGGGGTCAACAGTGGGAGGGCTTCTAATGTCCTGGCCCCACTGGTGGACCTCCTGATGGCACCTGGTATTTCTGGCCACTGTGTGACGCAGAGTGTTGGGCTGGATGGGCCTTTGGCCTGATCCAACATTGGCGTCTCTTATGTTCTTATGTTCAAAGTAGGATTTTTGCTCACAAGACTCCACAGCTTAGAGGGAGCATCGCCTGTGGGACCTTCTACAGTTCTGCAGGCCTGTAAGATGGAGCTCTTCCGCCAGGCTTTTGGGTGAGGCAGCGGACATCAAATACCATCTGGCCCCTCCTGTTACCATCTGTTACAAGGTCTTCAATTTTCAGGGACTCTGAACCACAACCCCGCCTTGGTTTCACCGAGGATGGGGTATCATCCATCTGGAAACCCTTATGGGATTTAGCCCTCTCCGCTTTTAGCTGAATAATACCGGGACACCACGGAAGTCGCCTGAAGCCGTTTGAACGCTATCGTTTTAGGGGCTTAAGACTTTGACAGTTTTTAAAGTTTGATTTTATTGTTCTGTAACCAGTGCTGCTACCCGCCCCTGAGTCTGTTGGCAGGAAAGGCGGGATAGAAATCGAACCAAATCAATCAATCAATCTCCCTCCCAGATCTTTCGGGGAAAGTCGATAAATGAGTTTTGGTTCACACCAAGGTGCAGCCTTGGTGCAGATGGTAAAGCTGGGAAAGGAATGGCTTCAGCTGAAACTGGATAAGCCTCAGGGGCTTTATGACCTGCATCTTATTTCTCATCCTCTATGGTTGTGATATTAGGTAGTAGATTTGTGGGGGTTTCTTTACGATTTTTATTGACAGTAAGGGTGTGCCTGCCTTTCCAGGGCGGGTGGGTGGCTATCCTTCTGGGTCTCTTCCAGCCCAGTGGTTTCAGGATATCCAGAGGTCCTTAGGGAAGGGAAGGCCCATCTGCCCTATTAAAAATGGATGAGGACTTCTGTCCCACATTAGGTCACTCAAGAGTGACCGCATCAGCCAGGAACATGAGCATACGTTCTAGACAATATGGAATGGGGAAAGGAAGAGCTTGGAGAAACGACGGCTGAGGGGGTGACATGATCGAGGTTTATAAGATTATGCGTGGGATAGAGCAGGAAGAGAAAGAAGTTTGGTGTAGTGGTTAAGTGCGCGGACTCTAATCTGGGAGACTTCTTCTTCTACTACTTTTCTCCCTTTCTCACAATACAAGAACTTGTGGGCACTCCATGAAATTTCTGAGCAGTCGGGTTAGAACGGATAAAAGGAAGTCCTTCTTCACCCAAAGAGTGATTAACACGTGGAATTCACTGCCACAGGAGGTGGTGGCGGCTATGAGCATGGGCAGCTTCAAGAGGGAATTAGATAAGCATATGAAGCAGAAGTCCATCCATGGCTATTAGCCACAAGGTATAGACAGGAACTCTCGGTCTGGGGCAAGTGATGCTCTGTATTCTTGGTGCTTGGCGGGGGAACACACAGTGGGAGGACTTCTAGTGTCCTGGCCCCACTGCTGGACCTCCTGATGGCACCTGGTATTTTTGGCCGCTGTGTGACACAGAGTGTTGGACTAGATAGGCCACTGGCCTGATCCAACATTGGCGTCTCTTATGTTCAATGGGGGCAGCTGCCATCTGAGTCAAAAGAAAATTGGGGGGGGGGGGGAGATGAGATGCCATAGAGAATACTTATAGCTGAACGTCTTAGTCTTCTAGGTGCAAGAATGTTTTTTAAAAATGGAGGACCACTCCGTCATGTTAGCCACATCTGCAGGCCAAAGCAATCTATAGCAGAGCAACAAGATTTCCGCCTCCTTAATTGTCAGTGAGACATAAACCCTAAGCAACATAGGCTGTTTTCAAAGAATGTGATCCAGGAAACATCCCGTGTTAATGACCTGCACAAGTAAGAGCACCCCCTGCCTCCCTCCCAACAGCAATTAGCCCCAAGAAACAAAAAGAAATAAGAAATGGGATAGAGGAAAGGAACCGTTCAATTCATTCTCTCTGTATGGTCTTGTGAAGAGGATACCTGGCCCAAGCTCCCATCTTCTATCATGGTATCAAATTCATTGTTCATCACCTCTGCGAGGAAATCATCCACCTCCTCTGGCTCCAGGTCAGCTGCGGAGACATTGGACCAGGGGACAAACACCGTAAACCGAGATTTCAGTGATGTCAACGTCCCATCCCTAACCCACCCAAAGCCCAACCACCCTCCTTGAGTTAACAACACAGAATGGATTATTTAGTTTCATCTAAGGCGAACCTAGCCGTTCGAAAGCAAGAAATTGCAAGTAGATAAATAGGTACCATTTCAGTGGGAAGGTAACAGTGTTCCGTGCGCCTTGGTGTTTAGTCATGCCGACCACATGACCACGGAAACGTCTTCGGACAGCGCTGGCTCTTTGGCTCTGAAACGGAGATGAGCACCGCAACCGTAGAGTCGGATTCGACTGGCTTTCGAGCAAGGGAACCTTTACCTTTACGGCGTTTACTCTATAAACCCCAGAGTAAGTTTTAACTGTGATCAATAAATACTAGCTAGTTGAACTCCGATTCTTCCATTCATACAAGATGGTTGCTAACCCAACTGAATTATTAGAAAACATGTCACAAGTTTTAAATAGTTAAATTTTAGATAGATGCACTGAATAGAATATCAAAAATATTATTAATGTTGAATAGTTTGTATTGCTTGGGATTCTCTGTATCAATCGTTTTATATTTATTTAATTAAGATTATTAAAATAAAAAAACACACAAAAAAAACACAAGCCACATCCTGGCCTCCAACATCCCAGCTGCAATCACCGAACCTTACTTCCCTGCTAGAGCTGGGAGCATGAAACATGAGTCCTTGATGTGGCTAAACCAAAGCTTCTGCAAGGATCCATGGTCCGAATACTCCGATTGTTGGATGAAAGGTCCAGCTTACGCGCTTTAAACTTTCAAAAGTGTAATTAAAAATGACACTCCAGGGTCTATTTTGCCTCTCTTATGCTTCGGGATAGTTAGAAGAAGTTTCTTTTTTTTAGGGAGGTTTGCTATGCAGTAAGATCCTGATGCATACGGAATCGACCCAGCAGTGCCACAACACTAGCTTCCACCATGACACCAAATGAAATTACAGGCCCCTCGTGGCACACCACCTAGGAAAGATCCCAGCCAAGGTTGGGGTTCTAACCACAGATATTAACATTTCCAGAAATGCTGAAGTATCGAGGGGCAAAAAAACTGGTTCTGCCTCAAAAAAACTGACATCTGGGAGGAAAATTAAAATATATGCAGTATTTACTTATCAAGTAAAAACTACTGCTTGGACATCATCATCTATCGAATTCCCATCATAGCCACACAGAAAAAAAATCCACACAATGAAGCCATACGGAATTAGAAAAATCTAAAACCTATAATTAAAAACGTGGGTGGTTAAAAGCATGCAGCTCACTCCGAAACGAAACGCTGACAGAGATCTCCGAACCGGCAACAGTAGGGACAGGGGGAGAGGAATTTCCCCTCCCACACAAGTTCTCAGAGGTCCACAGATTGTGGACAGAGCTAGTCCATAATGCAACCCTGAAAATATTGTACATGTTTACAGAGGAAATATACTTTACTAGTGTGATAGAATATCTCACATAAAAATCTTCATTCTAGACCAGGGGTGGCCAAACTTGCTTAATGTAAGAGCCACCTAGAATAAATGTCAGATGTTTGAGAGCCACAAGTCGTGAACAAATATTCACACACACGTTTTTATTGGAAAATATGCAAATCTGCTTTTTATTGACATTAAATGAGACTGCCAAAAATAAAAACAAAAGGGGTAAAACAAATATTGATAATATTTTTGTCCAATTATATTTGAGTAAAACATATATATATAATGATATATATTTGTAAAATGATATATATTTGTGTAGAGAGAGAGAGAGAGAGAGAGAGAGAGAGAGAGAGAGAGGTAGAAAGAAAGAATGAAAGAGATAGCGAGAAAGAGAGAAACAGAAAAAAAAGCAAATAGATGGGAGGAAGAGAGAGAAAGATGAAAAGTTTCTTTCTTTCTCTGCCTCAAGCCTACCCAGGCAGAGGAAAACTGGATGGGGAAGGGAAGACCGACTCGGGGGGGGGGGCATGCCTCCCCTTCGCTTCCCCAGCCGCCCTGCTGGGAGCCGCACAATATGTGTGAAGAGCCACATGCGGCTCCCGAGCCAGTTTGGCTAAGCCTGTTCTAGACATTCTGAGAGAATAAAACCTTGCCTTAAAAAGGACGTTTCATCCCCGCTCCTCCCAGCGAATTAACTCCCCCAAAGAAGCCTTTTCCCTCCTGACTGTTTCCTGGACCTCCCCATCTCTGACCATTTGCATCGTTCTGAATACAATCTGGTCCTCAAAGGGGAAACAGTCCGGGCCCCGAGGAGTCTGCAGCCTGACTCGATAGGAGGTTCTCTCGTTTCGGTACCTCACCGTTGCTCTGGAAGTACTGCTCCACGGCCCCCACCATCCATTCAGCTTTCTCTTGGCTGTACGCCCCGCCAAAGCCATTTTCCACTGCAATCTGCGAGAGAGGAAGATAAGCCTACCGTCATTTATAGGAGCTGGGAAGGTCTGTGAGAGGCAAGTTCCCAAGGGAAAGCTATCTTGGTATAGTACAAATGCATGACCCGATTGCTCAGAGTTAAGACAGACGTTTGGTGTAGTGGTTAAGTTTGGTGTAGTGGTTCAGTGTGTGGACTCTTATCTGGGAAAACTGGGTTTGATTCCCCACTCCTCCACTTGCACCTGCTGGATGACCTTGGGCAAGCCATAGTTCTGATAAGAGCTGTTACTGAAAAAGAGCAGTTTCTGTCAGAGCTCTCTCAGCCCCCCCTGCCTCCCAGGGTGTCTGTTGTGGGGAGGGGAAGGGAAAGGAGTTTGTAAGCCACTCTGAGACTCCTTTGGGTAGTGAAGGGCGGGGTATAAATCCAATCCTCCTCCTCCTCTTCTTCTTCTATTTTAAGAGGGGCAGAGGCGATCAGATCGTTCCTCCATTGTCCTGAAGGACACACAAATACCTTTTCAGTCTGGGGTTGAGTTCTGGGAGAAAAGAAGAAACCATTCTACACGCCTTTTTGGGAAGAGCCAATTTCTCATCCCCTAGTGATTGACTTAAAGCTAGGATGGACAAGTTTTATTGGCTCGCATTAGAAATAAAACTACCAACCCGCTCTCGAAGAGCCAGTTTGGTGTAGTGGTTAAGTGCACGGACTCTTATCTGGGAGAACCGGGTTTGATTCCCCACTCCTCCACGTGCAGCTGCTGGATGACCTTGGGCAAGCCATAGTTCTAGTCAGAGCAGTTCTCGAAAGAGCTCTCTCGGCCCCACCTACCTCACAGGGTGTCTGTTGTGGGGAGACTCTGAGTGAAAAGGCGGGATATAAATCCAATCCTTCTTCTCCCTCCCCATAACAAAATCTATGTAAGAATTAAAATACACTTAAACATGTATGCACTTTTTAAAAACGCAGCCTGCTGTTTATGGCGTCAAGATCAATGGCTTACCTCATGTGCTAATCCATCCACTGACTTGCTCGTATGTATATTTTTACATCTAGTTACAGACAGAGCTGTTTTCACACTGGCTTCAACTGGTCGAAAAGATGCTACGCCTCGCTTCATCTCTGCTTACTCCAAAACTCCTGTTCACATATGAAGAGTCATCCAGAAATTCCAGCAGCACTAATCTTCTCCCCATGATGTGTATCACTTGCACACAGCTATATAATGAATTCGTACTCAAATGTAAGGCCTGCCACTCAGTCATATATGTCAGTGTAGTTGAATGTCACATATGCTTTGATACCAAACCTAATCTTTTCGCTAGTCATTTGAGGAGAGGCTGTGGCTCAGCAGGAGAGAGTCTGTTTGGCATACAGGTTCAATCCCTGGCATCTCCGGTTAAGTGGATCGGGCAGTAGGTGATGTGGAAGACGTCCGCCTGAGACCCTGGAGAGCCACTGCCAGTATGAGTAGACAATACTGACCTTGACGGACCGCTGCTTTGATTCAGTATAAGGCAGCATTGTGTGTTCAAGTATTGACATTCATGAACAGAGAGCTGAAAAGTATATTATCTGGGAGCTATATTTGTTATGTCACATTAAAACATTTATAGATTTGAGGCATCTGGACAGAAAAAAAATTACAGATGCCTTGCATTAAAGAACGCTTTCTCTATGAAGGAAGGTTAAAGCGCTTGGGGCTCTTTAGGTTGGAGAAACGACGGCTGAGGGGTGACATGATCGAGGTTTACAAGATTATGCATGGGATAGAGCGGGTAGAGAAAGAAGTCGTTTTCTCCCTTTCTCACAATACAAGAACTTGTGGGCACTCCATGAAATTGCTGAGCGGTCGGGTTAGAAACAGATAAAAGGAAGTCCTTCTTCACCCAAAGAGTGATTAACACATGAAATTCACTGCCACAGGAGGTGGCGGCGGCTACAAGCATGGATGGCTTCAAGAGGGAATTGAATAAACATATGGAGCAGAGGTCCATCAGTGGCTGTTAGCCACAAGGTCTCGATAGGAACTCTCAGTCTGGGGCAAGTGATGCTCTGTCTTCTTGGTGCTTGGGGGGAGCAACAGTGGGAGGGCTTCTAGTGTCCTGGCCCCACTGATGGACTTCCTCAGGGCACCTGGTATTTCTGGACACTGCATGACACAGAGGGTGCGTTCAGACGTGGCCTTTCTGCCGGCATAAACGCGATCATTCCCGCCTGTCGGCGGAGGCCTCCGGTGGACGCCCGCTCACACGCTGCGGGCGTCTGCGTGTGTTTTTTTTTTTTAAAGGACAGTTTGAGCATGCGCATAGGCAGCCATTCAGAGAATGGCGATTTTTGCGCATGCTCAACCCCCCCCCCGTACATTTAAACTTTAAAGGTAAGCACTTACCTTTAAAGTTTAAAGCCCAACCTGGCCTCCCTGTTGTCCCGGACTCCTCCGGGAAGTTAAAATAAGGCTTCTTTTTTTTTACACAAATGCTCAGGGCGAAGCTTCACCTGAGCACATATCGCTTCCTTTAAAAAAAATATATGGCGGGGGAAAGCCGGAAGCCTCAGGCTTCCGACGGAAGTGTCTCTGTAACGGAGGAGAGCGATCAGATGTCGGGGTGCACCGATTACAACCGTTGCACTCTGTTTACCACCACTTCGGACCTAGTGGCAGAGTGCAATGGTTTAAAGGGATTTACAATGGTTAGGGAGGGGAGGCAGATGTTTGCCGTCTGAACGCCCGTAAGTACACCTGTTGGAACCGGCACCCTAACCGTTGTAAATCCCCCGTCTGAACGCACCCACTGATTGCTTACTTGATCCTTGTGTATCCTGGGCTGGATGAACAAGCTGATGGAGAAGGCCATAATTGGACGGCTTTTATGAAAGAAACTGTCATGGAAATACTGAGCAACTACATCTGACCTAAATAACAGTTGTGTTTTACCTGAGGTGAGGAAGGAGAGGGTGGAGAAAAAGGGAGGGAGAGAAGAAAGCAGAGGTCTGAGGGGACAATGGGAGTAAGAGGCAGGCCTGGGAGAGCCGGAAGGACACCAGTGGGATTTGTGGATTTGGATTCCTGCT
>NW_015165972.1:79792-85218 GCF_001447785.1 Gekko japonicus
GGCTAAAAAACTGAGCTAGCTCACACTAACTCAGCTTAGAGGGAACACTGGTGGCAGGAGATCTCATGGAATTACAGTTGGGCTTCAGGTATGTAAAAGAGATCAGTTTCCCCTGGAGAAAATGGCTGCTTTTCAAGGTGGGCTCTATGGCATTTTAACCCCACTGAGGTCTCTCTCCTCTCCAAACCCTGCCCTTTCCGAACTCCACCCCCCCCCACCCCCTTTCATATTGTTCTAACAAAATCACCTATAAGGTGGCCAAATTTTGCCCCTCGGCAAGATCAACAAGGAAGCAGCTGGTCAAGTCTTCTTATTAATTGTCTCTACTATTGAAATCAGGCTGCCTGGGAATTTTATTGTTTGCAAATGTGCTGATAACTATGAGTGTCAATCGTGACTGATCTATGATTGTAACAAAGAAAGAAAGAAAGAAAGAAAGAAAGAAAGAAAGAAAGAAAGAAAGAAAGAAAGAAAGAAAGAAAGGAGCTTTAGAGGTGGAGCCTGGAGAGGGTGGGGTTAGGAAGGGAGGATACCTCTGCAGGGTATAATACTATACAGCTCACCCTTCAGAGCAGCCATTTTCTCCAGGGGGACTGGTCCCTAAAGCCTAGAGACCAGCTGCAATTCCAAGAGGTCTCCAGACTCCACCCGGAGGTCCAAAACAAAGAAAACACCTTGTGCGAAAATACGAATCTAGAAAAGTAAATGATTTTGATACAATATAAAGAAATTACATATTTTAAATATAATCAGATATGTACATGTGTGAAAAAGAAAGTTCTGATGCATCACAAAGTTCATACATGAATGAGAAACAATATAACTGGAAATAAACAGTGCAGGGATTCTCTTTTCTGTATGTCCTGCTAAAGCAAAGGAATAGTCTGAAAATACTCTTCTTCCAGAGCTTGCTGCTTGTAAGAGAAGTAACGGCTCCCCGGATGTACAAGCTGTTTCCAGCTTTCTTTCTCAAGAATCACTTTAACAATTCCGTGGGGAAAGTGCACATGTTGTTATAAGAATGGAGATTGGTTCCAGAAAATAATTTATACAAGGAATTTTTGTATGCGGTGCTTTCTTTGTTCCACTGTGGTCCCTATTTTTGTCTACCTGGAGGTTGGCAACCTGAGCAGCACCTTGAGCATATAGAAGTGGCAGTGCCCTTTTTATTCCATCAGATTTATTTTCATTAGCTCCTTTTATTCCATCAGAAGTGACAGCGCTGGGCTGTCAGGTCTCTGGGCCTCCATGGCTCCCAGGGCCTCTCTGATCTCAAGGCGGCCTGCTTGCTTGTAGGGAGAGCCTTCCCATCCCTGAATCCCTCAGCTTTCCACGGCTGAAGGTCGGAGGCTGTTGCTTCAATGCTTGACCAGTCTTTGTTCCTTTCCCATTCGTTGGGCTGTCCTACACAATAGGGTTGTTGTTGCCCTTTAAAAAAATCTATTTTTCTCCAAGCAGGACCTAGTCCTGCCCCACCTAGACTCAGGCCTGTTCTTGTTGGGCTTGATGCCACTTGCCCACGCGTCTGGTCCTGAGTTTCACGGCTCCCAGGGCACTTATCAAGGGTGGGCCTCCTTCAGTAACCAGTCCCTGGCTACCAAAGGAATCCTTGGGGTAGCCCACACCTGTTCAAAGCCCCCCTCCAAGGGCGGGAGCAGGAATAGGATCTGCCTGGCTGGGAAGGACTGTGAGGGCTGTTGAGGAGGGGTGGGGTCCAGAGGGGCTGCCCCGGAGACAAGGTAACTGCAAGGTGGTGACCGAAGATGGGGAACTGGCTCGAGGGAGGGAGCCGGACTGTTTTCATGCAGGTTGCGCCCCCAGTGCCACCCTGCCCCGGAAGCAGCTTCTTCCTCCTGGCATGTTTGTTTCCCCCCAGCAGAATCCACACTCCTCCCCGTCTGGAAATATTTCTCAGATCTTCCATTTGAATTCTGGTGAAGGAGCCATTGGCTTGGGTTGAATGAGGGTGGGAGATGTGGACTAAACTGGGGGAGAAAGACCCACAGTGCCACTTTCAGGGAGTAACTGAGAGGATGCCTGCTGGCCCGTTGCTAGGGACTCCCTGTCCCAATTTATTGCTTTGGGGCATCCTATCCAACCTTCCTATTACAACGACATCTTAGTTGCCATATGTTACTTGTCTCGTGATGTGCCCTTTTCTGAACTCGCCAGAAGGCAACTGACTTTTTAAAAAAGGTCCTCTGTTTCTTTTACGTTTGCTGTTAAAAAATTTAATGAGAGCTGTGAACATGTTTGATCTTTAGTCAATGATAGATTCTTTGTAGATCTGCTTAGCTGTACTTTAAGGGCGTTCAACTTTTCATTTAAAAATTGACAGACAGGGAAAGCTAGAGTATCACTGCCCATCTGAAGAAGCGTGCATGCACATGAAAGCTTATACCCAGAATTAAACTTTGTCGGTCTTACAAATGCCACTGGACTCAAACTTTGTTCTATTGCTTCAGACCAACACAGCTACTTACCTGAATATAACTGCCCATTTGTTTTCCTTTTATTTAGTATTGCTGGCCCTAAGATCTCAAGGTGGGTGGGGGGTATGTCTTGCACACTATCTGTGCCCCCGGACCCACCTAAGAAGCATGCATTGGGTCACCTGTAGTGAAGATTTATAAATGCAATATCCCGATAAGGCCTCATGTCCACAGTCATTCTGTAGAAGAGATAATTTCATCGTATGCCCCTTTTTCCCATCAGGAAGCTGTGGTGATGGGAAATTGCACTGGGTAAAATTCTCCTTTGTAGAATGTGTAGGAACACCTTTCTTTGTCAAGGTAAGAGGTGTGCTCTACTTACAAAAAATTTAGTAGGGGCCAAATCTAACTGTCTCACTGAATGGGAGACAGGGGGCTTAGAGAGCAATCTTAAACAGGTGTACTCAGAATCCTACTCAAGTCTGTTCAATGGGAAGTTACTCCCAGGAATGTATTCTAAAGGTAGTCCTGTTAATCAGTTTTTTGTGTCTTGAATATTAGTTGCACTTTCTAGGCCATGATAGACCTATGGGTTTTTTTGCTTATTAGCTGTCAAGTATTTGTTTATGGCATTGATATATTGCACAGAGATTTTGAGCTGATGTTGCTTTTGAGGAGGCTGCCCATAAAAGTTTTATAACACCTATCAGAGTTACATAAAAATTAACAAGGGAAGCATGAGACCAGCATAATATCAGTAACCTGGAATATTAACCCCCCCCAAAAAAAACAAATGTAAGAAGTCTTGCAAGATATGTAAACCAGGAACATTCTTCTAAAAATAAACCTAGAGTTTACAGGAAAGAGGAACAATGGGGGGAGCATTACTCCCCCTTAAAATAAAACTACAAATCAACAAAAATCAGAAAAATAAAGCTTGGGAAAATAAAACATTTTCACATGACGTCAAAAACTCAGACTTCTGTAGGGAAGGAGCTTCATAATCTAGGTGTCACGATAGAAAAGGCTCTGTCTCTGAGGCTCTCAGTGAGACCCAGCATGGTGTAGTGCAGGGGGTGGCCAAACTTGCTCAGCGTAAGAGCCACACAGAATAAACGTCAGAGGTTTGAGAGCAGCACCTCTGTTTGGTTTTCTTTTTTCTTTTAGGAGAAATAGGGTTCTTGAAGAATAAAGCTAACTGGAATTACGTTAAATTGCAAATTGAAGAAAGTTTAATGTAATTATTAAGTAAATATATGTAAGGTATTTGATGCGAACACCGTGAAAGTATTGAAGAAACTGAATGGAAGGACATTACCGGGTGCTATAAGATAATATTTAGAATAGAATGATATTAGCAATTGGTATAATAGAATTGGGTATAGTAGAAGTTAGCAACTGGGCATAATAGAAGTTAAAGGAATAGCGTGAGAATACTTTCTATTATTAAATAATTGTAGGATTGAGGGAAAACAAGGTTAACGTTTTGTATTACTGTGCACTACAGAACTGAATAAATTATAAATTAAAAAGGTTTGAGAGCAGCAAGACAGAAACAAATTTCACACTCACTTTAATTTTTTTAAATATGCAAATTTGCTTTTTTATTAACTTTAAATGAGATTGCCAAAAATAAAAACAAAAGGGGTAAAACCAGATACTGATAATAATATTTATTTGTTTGCTAATTATATTGATTTGTCTAAGAGAGAGAAAAAGAGAGATGGAAAGAAAGAATGAAAGAGGTGGAAAGAAAGAGAGAGAAACAAAGAAAGCAAATAGATGGGAGGGAGGGAGAGGGAAGGAAGGGAGGGAGGGAGAAAAAGTATGCCTCCCCTTCGCTTCCCCAGCTGCCCTGTCGAGAACCGCACAATATGTGTGAAAGAGCTGCATGTGGCTTCCGAGCCACAGTTTAGCCACTCCTGGTGTAGTGGCTAGAGTGTCAGACTAGGATCTGGGAGAACCAGGTTCAAATCCCTCCCTCTCCCATGGAAGCTTGCTGTGTAACCTTGGGCCAGTCATGCTTCCTCAGCCGAACCTCCGTCACAGGGTTGTTGCAGTGAGGATAAAACGGGGGAGAGGAGAATTCTGTAAGCCACCTTGGGTCCCCATTGGGGAGAAAGGCGGGGTATAAATGAAGAAAATGAAAAAAGAGTTTCAGATTGGGACTTTGGTGCTGGGAGAAGGAGGCTTAACTCTATGTCTCGTGCCGTTCTCCTAGTCTCATTTTCCCTCTCCCCCAGCCGCCATTTGCTTCCCTGCGGGAGACATATAGTATGTTTATTTTCTCCCCAGTGCAAATTGCTGTTGGGTGGGGCAATCCGCACTGGGAAAATGATGGTGATGCAGAAAAGATTAAACCTTCTTTCCAGTGCCATAGAGTGCACTCTCCAACACTTCCACTTTCTCCAGGGGAACTGATCTCTGAAGTCTGGAGATGAGCTGTAATTCCAGGTGGTGAAACATTGGGTCCTACAATGCCAAGACCACGGCCACACATCCTGGGAAATCTACAGCAGCTAATGATTGTAGGACTTTGAATTATGACTGGAAGCAAATCGACAGTTAAGTATTGGCCTTTCCTAACTGGCCAGGTGTGATCCCTGTACCTTCTGCCCCCAAGCAACCTTTTACTCCAGCTTGAACTTTCCAAATTGGTCTTCAAAGGCAGCCCCTCATAAAATGCCCTAACAATCTAACTTTAATGTGAACAGTGGCCAAATCCAGCTTCTCGTAGAAGTGCCATAGCTGGTGAACCTTGGAAAGCTATAGAGGCTATATGCCACTCTTTTGGGGGTGTACAACCCAATCCAGGGCAGGCTGACTGCTCCGTCCCCAGTTGACTGTATTAGCAACCAACAGCACATCAGTCTTACCTGTAATATGCTTCAGCTATCGGCCCTCATCCAGCTCAGGTGCTTGTGCAGGGCATCTGCCGCTTTGCCTGACACATTTGTTATCTCACTCCAAACAGTGGTTTTCAGACCATCTTCT
>NW_015165973.1:0-8332 GCF_001447785.1 Gekko japonicus
TGGCTGTTGCTCCTCGCAGAGGGCAAGTGGAAGGTGTCGCCTCGATCGTAATCTGGCGCGGGCGCTCGGTTGTACCCCAGGGGGCAGGATGGGTGCACAGAAGCGAAGTCTGCCGGTTCCCTGGTGTGGAGTAAGAGACCTTTGGCAGACTTCTCGGAACTGCCGTAGCACAGCAGGTGGAGTTGGTGCCCCCTTTGGGTGGTCCCTCTGACAACCAACGCTCCTTCTAAGCTGTGGAGTCTTGTGAGCAGAAATCCTATTTTATGGGCTACTGGCATTAAAGTTGTGAGCGAGCGATTTGGCCGCTGCATAAATTAGTCTGCTCTGGAGCCCCATCCTTCCTGAGCCAAGACAAAAATGAGACGGAGGCTAAAAAGCTGTGCGCTAGCTCACACTAACTCAGCTTAGAGGGAACACTGCTGACAACTCTGGGAGACCTGAGATGAGCAGCTTTCTCGGCATCCAGCCCCACATCTGCCACGTTGGTGTCATAGTCCTGACTGCCCTTCAGGGTCCGCTGCGAAGGTCTCTCAACACTTGAAAGAGCCATATGTCTCCTGAACTGAAATTACAGTGTCACACAGCGTTGTTCCGTGCACCTTAGCATCTAGTCCTACTGGCCACATGACCATGGAAACTTCTTCGGACAGCACTGACTCTTCGGCTTGGAAATGGAGATGAGCACCGCCACCCTAGATTCGGATTCGACTGGCTTTCGAGCAAGGGAGACCTTTACCTTTTTTAACTGGATCAAAGGCAGTTTCACCTGCCCGGCCGCATGACGGAGTGAGCTCCCATCTCTGGCCCCAGCTCCTGCCAACCTAGCAGTTTGAAAGCAAGAAATCGCAAGTAGATAAATAGGTACCGCTTCGGTAGGAAGGGAACAGCGTTCTGTGCGCCTCGGCATCTACTCATGACCACGGAAACGTCTTCGGCTTGGAAACAGAGATGAGCCCTGTAACCTTAGAGTCGGATTCAACTGGCTTTCGAGCAAGGGAAACCTTTACCTTTACCTCTCACTAGCAACCGCGGACAGCCCATCCCAGCGGCTTTCCAGTGAACACCAACTGATGTGGCTGTCTTACCCACCTAGGTTCGCCAACCTCCAGGTGGGGCCTGGAGAGTTCCCGGTTTTACAGCTGGTCTCCCTGTCAGAGAGATCAGTTGCCCTGGAGCCAGCGGCAGCGTTGGCGGGTGGAGACTCGCTGGCATTGTACCCTGATGTTCTAGTCCACCCGTTAATTCTAGTCTTGCAATCCGGAGCAAGAGAGAATAGATCCGCTCCATCTTCTACATGACAGCCCTTCAGATATTTGTGTCCCCCCTAAGCCGCCTCTTTCCCAGGCTAAACAGATCCAACTCTTTCAGCCTTTCCTCGTAAGACTTGGATTTCAACCCTCTCACCGTCCTGGTTGCCCTCTTCTGGACACGCTCGAGCTTGTCAACATCCTTCCTCAAATGTGGTGCCCCAAACTGGACACGGTACTCCAGGTGAGGCCTGACCATAGCAGAATAGAGTGGAACGACCACCTCCCGTGATCTGGACACGATGTTTCTTTGAATGCGTCCTAAGATTGCATTCACTTTCTTCGCAGCCACATCGCACTGCAGGCTCATGTTTAGCTTGTGATCAACCAGAACACCCAGATCCCTTTCACATGTGCTGCTGTCACGCCAAGTCCCTCCCATTCTATATCTGTGCCTTTGGTTTCTTGTACCTAAGTGTCGGTTTGGATCCGGCAGGTTCGGTTTGCTCACAGTGGCGTCTTCCTCCTGCACTGGAGGCAGGTGCTCCTCTGGGCAGGACTGCAGGGTCCCACCCAACCAGCCAGTGGCGGCAGCCGGGGGCTCTTCTCCCGGGGCGGGATTTCTCCTGCCGCCACTCTCTTCGGCCGACCCAGACCCCGTTGCTTCCTCATCACCGGGTGTCTGTTTTGGGGAGGGGAAGGGAAAGGAGACTGTAAGCCGCTCTGAGACTCTGAGGGAAGGATGGGGTAGAAATCCAATCTCCTCTTCTTCATCATCACTTTCTGTACTGTGCCAAACTGTGACTTTGAGCCGGGGGAGGAGGAAATCACTGCCAGGGGATGGAGTGATGGCCACAGGCAGGGGTCATTTCCTGCAGGAGTGCACAGGAGCGGAGCTCCGGCAGTAAAGAGCCCAGGGGCGGGCACATCCAACAAGCCCCACCCCCTGCTTCCAGCAGCCCTCAGTCAGAGCAAGAAGCAGCCAGGTAAGTAAATGCAGAGCCCCCCCCCCCGGCCCAAAACAGTCCAGTGGCACCTTTAAGACCAAGTTTTATTCAGGTACAAGCTCTCCCTCCTCTGCCAGGGCAGATCTGCACGTCCCCGTCCCCCCCGGCTAGCAATCAAAAACAGTCCAGTGGAGCCTGAGCGGTGGGTGTTGCCTTCTGACACACTTCCGGTGATGTCAGGCAGTGTGGCATATGCAAATAAGTTATGCTAACGAGTTAGCTAATGAGTTCCTGCACCTCTTTTTCTACGAAATGATCCCTGGCCACAGGCAATGCTTCCGCTAAGCTGTGGAGTCTGGTGAGCAAAAGTTCTACTTTGTGAGCTCCTGGCATTAAAGCTGTGAGCGAGTGATTTGGCTGCTGGCATCAATTAGTTCGCTCTGGAGCCCCATCCTTCCTGAGCGAAGACAAAAATCTGTGAGCCGGAGGCTAAAAATACTGTGAGCTAGCTCACACTAACTCAGTTTAGAGGGAACACCGGCCACAGGAATAAACAGCTTTAAAAGGGGATGAGAGAGTTTCATGGAGAATAAGTTTGTTAATGGCTCCTAGCCACAGTAACGGAGGGGAACCTCCACATTCAGAGGCAGTGATCCTCTGAAGCCCAGAGCCAGGAGGCAACATCAGGGGAAGGCCTCGGCCTCTCTGCCCTGTTGTTGGCCCTCTAGAGGAACTGGCTGGCCCCTGTGTGAGACGGGATGCCGGACTAGATGATCTGATCCAGCAGGGTGGTTCTTCTGGTCTCATGAGGGAGGGCAGCACGGACACATCCCCGGCAATCCAAGCTGCCCATTCCCTTCCTGCTCCTGACTCTCTGCCTTTCTGCTTCCAGGTCTTGAGCAACGCCCGCCTCTTCCTGGAGAATCTCATCAAGTAAGTGCGGGACTTGCCTGGTGCTTGGCAGAGCGCTCCTCGGGAAAAGACTCCACAGCCCTGCTGTACAGCACCCCTTCCCTGCAAGGTCTCAGCCTTTTCTTGGGAACCTTCCCTGGAGGTTGCAGAGGGACTGTAGCTCAGTGGCAGAGCCCCAGTTTGGCATGCAGAAGGTCTCAGGTTCAATCCCTGGCAGCATCTCCAGGACCAGGCAGGAGGTGACGGGAAAGACCTCTGCCTGAGACCCTGGAGAGCTGTAAAGAGGGGCTGTGGCTCAGTGGCAGAGCCTCTGCTTGGCATGCAGAAGGTCCCAGGTTCAGTCCCCGGCATCTCCAGTTAAAAAGTACCAGGCAGTGGGTGGTGTGAAAGACCTCCGCCAGAGACCATGGAAAGCTGCTTCCTGTCTGAGGAGGCAATACTGTCTTCAATGGACCAGTTATCTCACTGTTGGCTTCATGTTTTAGGCTCAGTGGCTTGGCATGCAGTCTGCTTGGCATGCAGAAGGTTCCAGGCTCAGTGAACCGGCATCTCCAGTTGGCAGGACCAGGCAGTAGGTGCTGTGGAAGCCCTCTGCCTGCGACCCTGGAGAATTGTTTGGGAAGGGCCTGTGGCTCAGTGGCAGAGCCTCTGCTTGGTAGGCACGAGGTCCCAGGTTCAATCCCCGGCAGCATCTCCAGCTGAAACGACCGGGTCGGAGGTGCTGTGGAAGCCCTCCGCCTGAGAGCAGCTGCCAGTCTGAGTAGACAGTACTGACCTGGATGGACCAGAAGGTCTGATTCAGTCGAAAGCAGCTTCATGAGGCCCCTGCTGGGATGAGGACTGTGGTCACATCCGGGTGGCTTTTCTCTTGCAAGGGTGGACGCTGGCAGGATGCAGTTTTGTCCCCTTCTCGCAGGCCTGCCGGTTGGAGCTCTGAGGCCCTGTGGAGAGGCTGGAGCAATGGATGAAGCCCTGGCCCAGGGAGCCCAAAGGGTCCTGCCTGCCTTCCCCTCTGTGGGGTGAGCAGGAAGGCTGGTAGAGCCTCCCTTTAAGCTGTGGAGTCCTGTGAGCAAAAATTCTTCTTTGTGAGCTACGGGCATTAAATTTGTGAGTGAGCGATTTGGCCGCTGCATAAAATAGTTTGCTCTGGAGCAATGCTCCCTCTAAGCCGTGGAGTCTTGTGAGCAAGAATTCTACTTTGTGAGCTTACGGGCATTAAAAGTTTGTGAGCCAGTGATTTAACTACTGCATGAATTAGTTTGTTCTGGAGCCCTCCTTCCCGAGCAAAGACAAAAATCTGTGAGCCGGAGGCTAAAAAACCAAGCTAGCTCACACTCAGCTTAGCGGGAATACTGGTGCTGCCCCCATGTGGCTCGAAAGGGACACTGCAGTCCACAGGAATGAACCCACGGTCTGCTTTTTGGACGCAGTCTCCCAAGAAGCTGGCAGGGTTTGTAAAATAGGGTTCCTGTTTTTCTTAAATAAGAAGCAGCTTGCAAATTAATGATGAAGCTAAAGGCTGCAGAACAAACAAGGAGGGGGGGCTGTGGCTCAGTGGAAGAGCCTCTCTGCTTGACCGAGGGTCTGATTCAGTGTCAAGCAGATCATGTGTAATGTCCTGTAAGGAAATATGAGTGTAGGTTTCAGACAGAGTAGATTTCCCTTTGTCCCCCTCCCCCCCTTTAAGATGTGCAAACAGGAGTCGCTTTTCTGGATGCGGCAGTAGCCTGACCCGAATTGTGTCTGGGTCGGGGGGGGGGAGCCCCTGGACGGGGGGGAATTTCACAGACCGGCGTCCTCCCTCCCTCCCCCCCCCGCAGGTACGGCATCTTGGTGGACCCCATCCAGGTCATCTCCCTGTTCCTGAAGGACCCCTACAGCTGGCCGTCCCCGTGCCTTGTCATTGGTGAGTGGGGGGCTTTGGGCTGAGCAGGGGCTGGGGCGTCCCGGAGTTCTGCCCGCCACACTGCGTGGGTTGACACCCCCCCCCCTGTTTGTGTTTCGTCTTCAGTGGCCAATGTGTTTGCGCTGGCGGCTCTGCACACGGAGAAGAAGCTGGCCACGGTAAGTGCTGTCACATGGCCCCTCTGGCGTCCGGGGCTGGCGGGAGTGGCCTTGGGGGTGTGTGCTCCTGAGCCTCCTTCATGATATCGGTCCCTGTTGTTCTGGGAGCCAACACTTAGAGGAGGGGCCGTGGCTCAGTGGTAGAGCCTCTGCTTGGCATGCAGAAGGCCCCAGGTTCAGTCCCCGGCATCTCCAGTTGAAAGGACCAGGCAGGAGGTGATAGGAAGGACCTTCACCTGAGACCCTGGAGAGCTGTCAAGAAGGAGCTGTGGCTCAGTGATAGAGCCTCTGCTTGGCATGCGGAAGGTCCCAGGTTCAGTCCCCGGCATCTCCAGTTGAAAGGACCAGGCAGGAGGTGATAGGAAGGACCTTCACCTGAGACCCTGGAGAGCTGTCTAGAAGGAGCTGTGGCTCAGTGGTAGAGCCTCTGCTTGGCGTGCAGAAGGTCCCAGGTTCAGTCCCCGGCATCTCCAGTTAAAAAGGACCAGGCAGCAGGTGATGGGAAAGACCTCTGCCTGAGACCCCAAGAGGGGCTGTGGCTCAGTGGAAGAGCATCTGCTTGGCATGCGGAAGGTCCCAGGTTTAGTCCCCAGCATCTCCAGTTAAAAAGGACCAGGCAGCAGGTGATGGGAAAGACCTCTGCCTGAGATCCTGGAGAACTGTAAAGAGGGGCTGTGGCTCAGTGGAAGAGCCTCTGCTTGGCATGCAGAAGGTCCCCGGTTCAATCCCCAGCATCCTCAGTTAGAAAGGACCAGGCAGTAGGTGATGGGAAAGACTTCACCCTGGGTCCCTGGAGAAGCCACTGTCAGTCTCAGTAGGGCCGCTTCCTGTGCCCAGCCTCCCAACACTGGTCTTTTCCCAGGATCAAGGGGGTGGGTGGGGGGCTCCCAGTGGGGCCCCCACCCAGCGTCCTCTTGCTTCTTGCAGGGCTGCTTGTCGGAGCGCAGCGGGACTGTCCTGCACACCATCAACCTCCTGACAATCTTGTGCTTCCCGGCACTTGTGGTGCTGGCCGTGACATCAATCACTCCAGGTGAGAGAGCCCCCCCCCCCATGAGCTCTGGGGGAATGAGCTGGGGGAGTCCCTAGAAATCCGGGGGGGGAGAGCTTCCCCCCCCCCAGTCTCCAACAGACTGAAAAGGTGCCTGCAGAGCAAGAGGCTGCCAGGCCTTGAGCCTGAGCGTGTGGAACGTCTCCCCTGTGGGCTGTGGCTCTGCGGAAGAGCCTCTGCTTGGCATGCAGGAGGTCCCAGACTCAGTCCCCGGCAGCATCTCCAGTTAAAAGGACCAGGTGGTGGGTGATGTGAAAGGCCTCCGCCTGAGACCCTGGAGAGCTGTAAAGAGGGGCTGTGGCTCAGTGGCAGAGCCTCTGCTTGGCGTGCAGAAGGTCCCCGGTTCAATCCCAGGCATCCCCAGTTAAAAAGGACCAGGCAGGAGGTGATGGGAAAGACCTCCGCCTGAGACCCTAGAGAGCTGTAAAGAGGGGCTGTGGCTCAGTGGGAGAGCCTCCGTTTGGCACGCAGGAGGTCCCAGGTTCAATCTCCAGCATCTCCAGTTAAAAGGACCAGGCAGGAGGTGACACGAAAGACCCCTGCCTGAGACCCTGGAGAGCTGTAAAGAGGGACTGTGGCTCAGTGGCAGAGCACCTGCTTGGCGTGCAGAAGGTCCCAGGTTCAATCCCTGGCAGCATCTCCAGTTAAAAGGGACCAGGCAGGAGGTGATGTGAAAGACCTCCGCCTGAGACCCTGGAGAGCTGTAAAGAGGGGCCCTGGCTCTGGCAGAGCACCTGCTTGGTGTGCAGGAGGTCCCAGGTTCAATTCCCGGCATCTCCACTTAAAAAGGACCAGGCAGGAGGTGATGTGAAAGACCTCCACCTGAGACCCTGGAGAGCTGCTGCCAGTCTGAGTGGACGATACTGACCTCGAGGAACCAGCTAATGGTCCGATTCGGTAGGAGGCCGCTTTGTATCCATGTGTCCACACGTGGGCTCCTGACTCCCCTCTCCTGTTCTCTCTGCCTCCCCAGTTGGGGCCGTGTTTACTCTGGCCGTCCACACCATCCTCTTCCTCAAGCTCTTCTCCTTCAAGGACGTGAACCGGTGGTGCCGGGAGAGGAGGCGGACCAAGGGGGTGCCAGTGGCACAGACCAGCTCCGGTGAGCCCTGTGTTCTGGAAAGGGGGGTGCCTGTTGGGGCCGAGCTCGGAGGGGTGGAGGGGGGAGGAGTGTGGCTCTGGGGAGGCTGGTCCGGGGAAGATGCTTCTGGAAGCGCCGTGGGTACTGGGGGACTCCGCAGACGGCTGTGCCTTTATGCCAGGCAGACCCAGGTGTGTGGAGGGAGGTTCTGATGTGGGGTCTTCTGGCAGGGGTGACAGCGAAGCCAGGGCTCAAAGTCAGGCCCCCAAGTTAAGAACATATGCCCATGTCGGACCAGGCCAATGGCCCATCCAGTCCAACACTCTGTGTCACACAGTGACCAGAAATACCAGGTGCCATCAGGAGGTCCGCCAGAGGGGACAGAACTCCAGAAGCCCTCCCTCTGTGGCCCCCCACGCACCAAGAATACTGAGCATCACTGCTTCAGACATAAGAACACACGAGAAGCCAATGTTGGATCAGGCCAATGGCCAATCCAGTCCAACACTCTGTGTCACACAGTGGCCAGAAATACCAGGTGCCCCCAGGAGGTCCACCCAGCAGTGGGGCCAGGACATTAGAAGCCCTCCCACTGTTGCCCCCCCCCCCGAAGCACCAAGAATACAGAGCATCCCTTGCCCCAGACTGAGAGTCCCTGTCTATACCTTGTGGCTAAGAGCCTTTTTAAAAAGTTTGGTGAAAGGAACTTGGGGCCTGGTTATAAACAATCCTGAACAGAAAGCAGACTCTCGGCCCCAATTCCTTCTTGCTCTCGTGGCCTCCCATGTGCCGGCAGGGGAGCTTCCCTGCACATTTAGCATGTTCAAAATCCTGCACCTGGATATTTCTGCCGGAGGCTGCCTTGGGCCCTTTCCTGGGCCACAAAGACTGATGCACTTTCTTTCTATTCCAGCTCCTGGGTTGCAGAAGGCCAATGGGGACGTGGTCCCGAGTGGAGTGTCTTACCCGGCGAACCTGACCTACCGAGGTAACATCTCCAGGGGGGCTGGCTGTGGGAGGGAGGGAAGGG
>NW_015165973.1:9016-14131 GCF_001447785.1 Gekko japonicus
GCTGTCAGAGTGTAGCTCGGGAGCTGCCTCGGGGGTCGGGTCCGTTGAGTCTCCGGGTCCCGAGGGAGTTCTCTTCTTTCCTGCAAAGGGGGGGGGGGCATTTCTGCTTTCCTCGTATCTCCTTGCAGACCTGTACTACTTCCTGTTTGCGCCGACGCTGTGCTACGAACTGAATTTCCCCCGTTCCCCCCGGATCCGGAAGCGCTTCCTGCTGCGCAGGCTCTTCGAGATGGTGAGGCCCTTCTTCCCAGATGGGGGCGGGGGTGTGCGTGGCTCTTTTCGGTGGGTTTGCTGTGGATCTGCCTTTGCCTGCTCTGGGGCATGCAGGTGGCCCCACGTCCCTGTCTGGGGGAAGGATTCCTTTTTCGTCCCGCTGATCCATGGCCAAGAGGACTCCAAACGGTGGCTATGAAAAGTTAAAATTAGAGAAAAGCTGTGGTAGTGTTCTGCCCGGCCCTCCAAAAGCCCCAGGGACTCTAGTTAGCTGAGCTGGTGAGCAGAGCACTGCTGTGTTGTAGCTGGCAGAGGTGGACCCTGGGGGCTGGGGCCTTCCTCTCTGCCACCTTGGCCCCCTTAGAACATAAGAACACAAGAGAAGCCGTGTTGGACCAGGCCAATGGCTCATCTAGGCCAACACTCTGTCTGTCACACAGTGGCCAAAAATGCCAGGTATCCTCAGGAGGTCCAGCAGTGGGGCCAGGACACTAAACGCCCTCCCACTGTTGCCCCCTCCCTCAAGCACCAAGAATACAGAGCATCACTTGCCCCAGTCCGAGAGTTCCTATCTATACCTTGTGGCTAATAGCCCCTGATGGACCTCTGCTCCATATAAGAACAGAAGAGAAGCCAATGTTGGATTGGGCCCATGGCCCATCCAGTCCAACACTATGTGTCACACAGTGGCCAAAAATACCAGGGGGCATCAGGAGGTCCAGCAGTGGGGCCAGGACTCTAGAAGCCCTCCCCCCGCCGCCCCCCCCCCCGGAAGCACCAAGAATACAGAGCATCCCTTGCCCAAAACTGAGAGTCCCCATCTATCCTTTGTGGCTAAGGGCCACCAGTGGACTTCTGCTCTAGATGCTTATCTGATTCCTTCTTGAAGCCGTCCATGCCTGCTGGGAGGGTGGTGTGGTTGAAAGGGTTCCGGTGGGTGTTTGGGGAAACACTCGTTCCAAGCCTGGCTGCCGAGGGGGGAGGGGTCCCAAGCCTGTGCCCCCCCCCACTCACACCTGTCCTTTCTGTTTCCAGCTGTTCTTCCTTCAGCTGCTCATAGGGCTGATTCAGCAAGTAAGTGTGGGGCACAGATGAAGCTCTGGGGGGGGAGAAGAGGCACGCTGGGGAATGAGACTGCCTTAGGGGAGAGGGGGTCCTGGGCTTCTGGGAGGGGGGCCAGGAGGGAGTGCGCCGGAGCGGCCTGGCCAGAAGCAGCTTCCCCGGCAGCTTCCCCGGCTGGACTCCGAAGCCGCCTAAGGCAGCTGGTTGTGGCCGCGGTGCCGTGGGAGCCTGGCGGGGGTTGCTCCCCCTCTTCCCACGGCATGCCTGGCACAATTCCCAGGGGGCTACAGTGAGGCATCTTGGGGGGGGGGGGGGCTGGGAAAGGCACTGGGGGCTGGGGATGCCAAGGGAAAGATTGGCCAGGCCCAGGGCTCCCGGGGCGCAGGGTGGCGAGCCAACAACGGGGCTGCTTCAAGCTGGCCTTCTTGTAAGGCACAGAGGAGAGGAGAGAAAAGGGCCCCAAGGGAGCCCCCTGGAAGCGGGCACCTCTGCTCCCTGTGCCCTGTGAGATTGTGGTCATGCAGCACTTGGCACAGATGGACGCCGGACGGTAGAAGGGTCTGTCCCAAGCTTGGTGTGTGTGTGGGCACGGATGAGTTCCGTGTTCTAGGCCTCGGCGGTTACCTGGGGGTGGGTGGGGGTGGCTTTCTGATGTCGCCAGGGTCAAGGGGATTCCCCTGTTCCAGGCTGCTGAGTGCGCTTGAGTCACAGCGGGTGTTTGGGAGGTGCCAGACTAGATCCCCTGCCAGGTTGCCAGTGTCGTGGTTAAGTGCGCGGACTAATCTGGGAGAACTGGGTTTGATTCCCCACTCCTCCACTCGCAGCTGCTGGATGACCTTGGGCAAGCCATAGTTCTGGTCAGAGCTGTTCTTGGAAAACAGCCGTTTCTGTCAGAGCTCTCTCAGCCCCAGCTACCTCACAGGGTGCCTGTTGTGGGGAGGGGAAGGGAAAGGAGTTTGTAAGGCGCTCTGAGACTCCTCTGGGTAGTGAAGGGCAGTGTTCCCTCTAAGCTGAGTTAGTGTGAACTAGCTCACAGCTTTTTAGCCTCCGGCTCACACATTTTTGCCTTAGCTCAGGAAGGAGGGCTCCAGAGCACACTCATTTATGCAGGAGCCAAATCGCTGGCTCACAACTTTAATGCAAGTAGCTCACAAAGCAGAATTTTTGCTCACAGGACTACACAGCTTAGAGGAAACCTTGTTGAAGGGTGGGGTATAATTCCAATCTCCAACTCTTCCCTCCTCCTCTAATCGGCTGGTGTGTGCTTTTGTTCCAGTGGATGGTCCCCACAATTCAGAACTCCATGAAGCCTTTCCGGGTGAGCAGCTCTCTTGGTCCCCCCTTCCCTGTTACAACCGACACTTGGAAAGCTCCCTTAGACACCCCCCCTCTCACCACCTGGGGGTGGCTTGTGCCTTATTCAGGGGTGGGGGGTGGAGAGGGGAGCCTTCAGCTCTGGTGTACGTGGAGTGACAGCACTTCAGAGGGGAGGGGGGGAAGAACACCCATAGCCTGTCCTTCATAAGCCTGACCTCAGTCGTGGGGGTTGTCAGCATCTCCCCCCGCAGGGGAGGTGCCTAAACAGGACTCCTGTGGGCGAAGGAAGGGTCCCGATCTCTCCTTGCTGGGTCCTGCCTGCATCTCTTTTCTGCCCTTCCTCTTCCGGTCTGGGAGGATGAAATGAGGCACAGAAGTGCCCAGCCACCCCTTAAGCCACCCTGGCTGAGAATGCCCAATTCTGTTTCACAGGACATGGACTATTCCAGGATCATGGAGCGCCTCCTGAAGCTGGCTGTAAGTACTGCATGCTGGGGAGCAGTACTGCAAGTCAGGCATCTGGGGAAGGGCTGTGGCTGAGTGGCAGAGCATCTGCTGGGCATGCAGAAGGTCCCCATCCAAGTCCTCAACATCTCCATCCAAGTCCTCAACATCTCTAACCAAGTCCTCAACATCTCCATCCAAGTCCCCAACATCTCCAGCCAAAAAGGACCAGACAGCTGGCAGTCAGAGTAGACAGTATTGACCTTGATGAACCAATGGGCTGATTCAGTGTAAAAGCCGCTTCATGCGCTCATGTTGCAGTCATCAAACTGGCCTGAATGCCTTTTGGTCTGATGGAGCAGCCCAGGCCTTGCCCCACAGCAGAGAGTCCTTGTTGCCAGGGTTTGACTTGCCTGCAGTGGCTGTTGGTTTGTTCGGGGGTACCACTGCACTTGGCAAAGATGTCCAGGGCACCCCAAGGAAGCTGTGCAGGGCATGCTGGTCAGTGTGGGCTAGACCGCCTCAGCCAATGGAGGCTCTTTCTGGCTTGAAAAGTTAGTGGCCATTTGCACGGCTGGAGCACACATGCTGTCCCCCTGCTGCTCTGGCTGGTGGGGGGAGCAAAGGAAGTGCCCTGATCTTTGCCTTATTGTCCCCAACAGGTCCCCAATCACCTGATCTGGCTCATCTTCTTCTACTGGTTCTTCCACTCCAGCTTGAACGTGATAGCAGAAGTCATGCAGGCGACAACAAGGTTCAGGAAGACGTGTGTTCAAGTCCTTGCTCTGCCATAGACTCTGCTGGGTGTCCTTGGGCCAGTCACTCCCTCAACATAACCTACATCACAGGGTGGTTGTGGGGAATAAAGGGGGGGGGGATCATGGATGCGGCCCAGAGCTTCTTGCAGGAAAAGTAGAAGAGAAATGTGATGGGTAGAAACTGAGTGGATTGGCTGGGAGTGCGTTGCGGGGGGGGTGGTGGTTCTGTGTGAGCTGAGCCTTGTGTGGGTGGAGGTCATTTTCTTCTCCCCCCCCCCACCATTTTGGGTTTTGTGGCAACCAAAGAAGGGGCCGGCTGCTCCTCTTCTCTTGTGGGAGGTTGCTTTTACCCTTGGTGCCTCCTGTAGTGGAGTGGATGTGCCTCCCCCGATCTCCTGGGGCTGCTGTGCCCGTATTTGGGCCCTGGGTCCAAAGAGCCAGTGGGGAGGGGTTGCCTGTACAACAGCCGGTGTCTCTAGCATCCCAGACAGCCGTTTGCTTTGCTGCTCATCTGCAGGAACTCTGAATCCGTGACCTATTTTTGGCAGAACTGGAACATTCCCGTCCACAAATGGTGCCTGAGGTATGTCTTTCCCCAAATTGATGAACCTGCATATGTTAAAATAAAATAGAGCACGGCTGGATCAGACCAGTGAGGGTCCATCTAGTCCAGCATCCCATCTCACACAGTGGCCAACCAGTTCCCCTGCAGGGCCAACAACAGGGCAGAGAGGCCGAGGCCTTCCCTTGATAAGAACATTAGAAGAGCCCTGCTGGGTCAGACCAGGGAGGGTCCATCCAGTCCAGTATCCCGTCTCACACAGGGGCCAGCCAGTTCCTCTGGAGGGACAACCACAGGGCAGAGAGGCCGAGGCCTTCCCTTGATAAGAACATTAGAAGAGCCCTGCTGGGTCAGACCAGTGAGGGTCCATCTAGTCCAGCTTCCTGTCTCCCACAGGGGCTAACCAGTTCCTCCCAAAGTCCAAGAACAGGGCAGAGAGGCTGAGGCCTTCCCCTGATGTTGCTTCCTGGCTCTGGGAGTCAGAGGTTTAGTGCCTCCAAATGTGGAGGTTCCCCTCAGTTACCATGGCTAGTAGCCACTGATAGACCTGATCTCCATGACTCAAGTATGTGAGAACATCAGAAGAGCCCTGCTTGATCAGACCAGGGAGGGTCCATCCAGTCCAGCATCCCATCTCACACGGGCCAACCATTTCCTCTGGAGGGCCAACAACAGGGCAGAGAGGCCGAGGCCTTCCCCTGAGGAGAACCTCAGAAGAGCCCTGCTGGGTCAGACCAGGGAGGGTCCATCCAGTCCAGT
>NW_015165973.1:14546-18490 GCF_001447785.1 Gekko japonicus
GGCCGCCCTCTTTAAACACAGGTTTTGCCTTGCTCTTAAAGAACAGGTTTGGGCAGGCCCCTTCAGTCGTGCAACACTGCCCTCCCCCCATCTTCTGGAGCTGGCCACTTAGGTCGCTTTTCAGCCAATCAGGGACCAATCAGTTGAGCTGGGCTCAGACTTGAGCCGGGCTCTGTGAAGCTAGTCTTTTTTGTTGGGTGTGTGTGTGAAATCAGAAGGTTTGGAGTTGTGTCCATGGCAGCCATGGTAGGACCCCTCTGCCTTGCATGCAGAAGGTCCCGGTCTCCAGCTAAAGAAGGCTGGAGGAGGGAATTCTGACCTTGCTAGGCTAAGCGTCTGGGTGAGCAAGCAAAGGCAAACGGGACCACGCTGTACAGACAACAGAAGGCAAGGGGCCTATGCTTTAGTCTTAGACAATGAGAAATTTACACAACGCTTAAACAGAAGAAGGAGCTGCGGTGGCTCAAGTGGTTAAGATGCTGAACTGCAGGCTCTGGAAGGTCGGTAGTTCAGCAGTTCAAGACCTGAGTGTGCCGCATGACGGAGTGAGCTCCCGTCTCTGGTTCCAGCTCCTGCCAACCTAGCAATTCGAAAGCAAGACATTGCAAGTAGATAAATAGGGACCACTTCGGTGGGAAGGGAACAGCGTTCCGTGCGCCTCGGTGTTTAGTCATGCCGGCCACATGACCACGGAAAGGTCTTCGGACAGCGCTGGCTCTTCAGCTTTGAAATGGAGATGAGCACCGCAACCCTAGAGTCGGATTCGACTGGCTTTCGAGCAAGGGAAGCCTTTACCTTTACTTTAAACAGAAGAAACATGTTTTGTTAATTTATAGAGTGACAACAATTATAGACTTCTCTGATTATGAAATTTTAAGATACACTTAAATCTGGATTTATAGAAAATGGTAATGAAATAGTGTCGTGTTTAACATAGGCCTGTAATTTGATATATATGTGTGAGGTAGTTTAAGAGATATAATATTATTATTACTCTCATGTATGTTTGTTTGTATATTTGTCTCTCTGCTTTGTTTAAAATAAGAACTATTATTAAAAAAGAGAGACTATGAACACCAGGTATGCGAAATATAAAATAACACTCGATATTGGATGTAATGTATGAAATCAATGAACAAACCTTTAATTAATTCAATGTGTCTGTAGTATTGGAAAGGGTTACAAAAGGATTATCAAAAGTAATTGCCAAAAATGTTGTACAATAACAGAAACATACACGTACACACCAAATAGGAAAAACAAAGCACAAGAAATCAACACCAAGTGGGAAAGATAAACACACAGCTCCCAAGGAGTCAAAGTAAGATCACAGGCACCGAATGCTGCAGTGCAAATCGATAGCGGGAGACTCGACAGCCGTTCTGGCAAACGCTGTTTCCGTTCCTTCTTCAGAAGTCCCAGTTAGTGAGTTCCAAATGCACAGACTGGCAAACTTTACATCGGTATTCTCAGAAAACAACTCTCCAGCCCAAAAGACCTCCTGGTAGCAAGCCGTGGTTTTTTTATGCAAGGGAAAAAAACCCTCCAAGCAAGATTTAGCGTCGATATCAAGCCTTTTCTTGATACCAGGAATGGAAACAGCATTTAGCGGAACGGCTGTCAGGGCTTCTACAGTCTTCTTGTGCTGCAGCATCCGGCGTCCGTGATCTTACTCGGACTCCTTGAGAATTGTGTATTTATCTTTGTGACATGGTGGTGATTTCTTGTGATTGGTTTTTCCTGTTTGTTCTGTTGTACGGCATTTTTTGGGCAATTACTTCGGAAAATCCTTTTGTGACCCTTTTCAGTGCTAAAGACGCATGGAATTAGTTAACGGTTCATTCATTTGTTCCATACATTACATCCAATATTGAGCGTTGTTATATTTTGCATACATGGTGTTTGCAGTCTTAGGGTCTGGGGGGATGCCTCATGGGTTCGGCGGGGTGCGCTGCCGGCTTGAGGGTGGCTTCGGCCCCAGGATGTAGCTGTCGCCTTGCGGTTCCCGGAGGCATCTGGGTAACACGTTTCTCCTCTGTGGGCAGGCACTTCTACAGGCCCATGATCAAGAGGGGTGTCGGGAAATGGACCGCCCAGACGGCCGTGTTCTTAGCTTCTGCCTTCTTCCACGAGGTCAGTGCCTCTTCTCCCCCACAGCTGGAGCACTGGAGGGATCCCCCGCAGGTCTTCAGGTGGCCCCCCGGTCTTAAGAACATAAGAGACGCCAATGCTGGATCAGGCCAAAGGCCCATCCAGTCCAACACTCTGTCACACTGTGGCCAAAAACACCAGGGGCCATCAGGAGGTCCAGCAGTGGGGCCAGGACACCAGAACCCCTCCCACTGTTGCCCCCCCCAAGCACCAAGAAGACAGAGCATCATTTGCCCCAGCCTGTGAGTTCCTACCTAACCTTGTGACCTATAGCCACTGATGGACCTCCTCCATATAAGAACATAAGAGAAGCCAATGTTGGACCAGGCCAATGGCCCATCCAGTCCAACACTCTGTTACACAGTGGCCAAAAACACCAGGGGCCATCAGGAGGTCCAGCAGTGGGGCCAGGACATTAGAAGCCCTCCCACTGTTGCCCCCCCCAAGCACCAAGAAGACAGAGCATCACTTGCCCCAGAGCCCCTATCTATACCTTGTGGCTAATAGCCACTCATGGACCTCTGCTCTAGATGTTCATCCAATTCCCTCTTGAAGCCGTCCATACTTGTAGCCACCCCCCCCTCCTGTGGCAGTGAGTTCCATGTGTTCATCGCTCTCTGGGTGAAGGACTCTTATCTGTTCTAACCCGACTGCTCAGTAATTTCATGGAGTGCCCACGGAGTTCTCGTGTTGTCGCAGCAGAGTACCCTGGCCACGCACTAAGTGAGCTGCTTGGAGGCTCCTTTTGGGGTGGACGTGGCAGAGCACCTGCTGCGTTTCCCTTAAAATGCCAAGGGCAGCTTTCAGACTCATGACAGTTATCTTTGGGTGTAGCATTAACAAGACTCAGGCCCTGTAACAATCCTTGCCTGTTGTCAGGAGGCCAGACAGTTAAGATGAGTTAGTGTGAGCCAGCTCACAGTTTTTTAGCCTCCAGCTCACAGATTTCTGTCTTGGCTCAGGAAGGAGGGCTCCAGAGCAAACTACTTTATGCAGGAGCCAAATCGCTCGCTCACCGCTTTAATGCCAGTAGCTCACAAAGTAGAATTTTTGCTCACCAGACTCCACAGCCTTAGAGGGAACATTGGTGGGGAGTGTCTGGGATTGAGAGGAACGGACCGCTGCGACTGTGGGGTCTCACAACAGAGCCACCTCTGGGTGTCATCTTGACCGGAACTTGCCGGAAGAAGCCCAGCCCCCCCCCCACCAGCCTCCTCTTCTCTCTCCCGCCCTGCAGTACCTGGTGAGCGTGCCCTTGAAGATGTTCCGGCTCTGGGCGTTCATGGGGATGATGGCTCAGGTGAGGACCCTAAGTGGGTGGGTTGTTTTTCCTGCTGGGGGGGGCGGGGCTCGGCCTTGTGTTCTTCACTAGCTGGCCACGGCAGCTCTGGCGAGAGAGGCTTTGAGTCGGTGGCAGAGCCTCTGCTTGGCATGCAGAAGGTCCCCGGTTCAACCCCGAGCAGCGTCTCCCGTTGAAAAGATCCGGCAGGAGATGATGGGAAAGATCTCTCTGCCTGAGACCCTTGAGAGCGGCTGCCAGTCTAAGTAGGCAGTACCGCTCTAGATGGACCGAGGGTCTGATGCATGTGAGGCTGCATTGCCCCGATCCCAAGACTCACCTCCTCCTCCTCCTTCCTTCTTTCTTCTTGCTGTCCCACAAGCGTTCCTGGTGGGCGGCTGCCGGTTGTGCCGAACACAGATCTGGTCAGCCTGCCCGCTTCCACCTGCTGAGCTTGCTTCTGGACAGCTCAAACGCCCCCTTCTCCCCCCCCCCCCGGCCCAAGCAACCTTTT
>NW_015165973.1:18823-21434 GCF_001447785.1 Gekko japonicus
GACCACCCCAACCCCCCCCCTCCCCCCCCCCCCCCCCTGCCAAAGCATCCTTCTTTCTTCCCTCCCTCCCCAGATCCCCCTGGCCTGGTTCGTTGGACGGTTCCTGCGGGGCAACTACGGCAATGCCGCTGTGTGGATCTCCCTGATCATCGGGCAGCCGGTGGCCGTCCTGATGTACGTGCATGACTACTACGTGCTGAACTACGAAGGGAGGCAGTGACGCGCCCCCCCCCCTTGTGGTGCTACTGCGGCCTCTTCCGTCCTGCCCGCTTCCTCCTGGTGCCCAGCAGGCTGGTGGGCAAGGGCAAGAGCGGCCCTGTCTTCCTGCTCTTCCAGGGGAGCCTCACCACTCACCAGCGCGGGCAGAGGTGTTGGCGGTAGCCATCTTTGTTCTGGGAAGTTGCCTTGTGTGTGGACTTTTGTGTCTATGTGTGTCTGTGGGAGGGGGTGGCTTCTTGCCAGCTCCTCTGAGCGTGAATGCTGGATCAATGCAATAGCCTTCGGAGGCATGGGCTCTTGGTGGGGCACCTGCCAGCTCGCCCCCTGGGGCTTGGGCGCCAGTCACGGGGGGCGGGGGGCAGAGAGCTCCCACTTGCTGAATCTGTCCAGCAAAGGGGGGCTCTGGATCTTGCTCCTTCCAGGGGCGGGTGAGGCAAGGGGGGGCTGGTCTTTCCTTTCTGTGAGGGAATGTGAACTTCAGCTGGGGGCCCCGGCGCCCCTGAGTGGCCCCGGCCTCTGCAGCCCAAGGGATATTCTGCTCCTCCCCCCCTGCCACCTGGGGCTGTCCCTGAAGCACTTTAAAGGGCCCCCCTGGGCTCTCACTGGGCATCCTCTGAAAGTGGTTTTCTCGCAGCTCTTCTGGTGTTGGAAAGGATGCTCCTCTTTGGTTGGCCTTGGCCCCCCAGGCCTCGTGGGAACGGGTACTGTCAGCCCACCCGGATCCCGTGGCCAGTTCCGGTACTGCCTCAAGGGCCTTGCTCCTTGGGTGGCCTCTAGCTAGGCCGCGTCCGAATTCCGTCCTGGGTCTGGAGAGCTGCCTTAGTTCTCTGCACTACCTACAATCCGCCCCGGTCTCCAGAGAGTCGAGCGCAGCCGTCCCTGGACGACATCCCCCCCCCCCCGGTAGCTGCCACTGTTTTGCGGTGGTCCTCTTTGTGGCAGCGGTCTGTGGTTGTGTGTGTCCTTTCCATGTTTGGTCACCTTAGCGACTTTTGTAGACTCTGCAGTCTGTATCTGCCCGGTACCAAGTGATTAAAGCATATTTTTGGAAGCGGTCTGTGTGCCTCTGGCCTCTGATTTGGGGTGCCGGCCTGCCTGCCTGCCCGGCTCACAGCTGCTGCCCCCCCAAAGGAACCCCCCTGCAAGTACATCCGTTTGGAGCCAAGGAACAGTCACGTACTTTTTGTGGCCACGGAGACCTTCCCTACCCCCTGGCACCGCTTGCTTTATTACTTGCTTTTAAAAAAATGCTGCAGCTTCAGTTCTGGTTGGCACCCAGAGAGCTTGAGGCAGGGGCGCTGCATCTAAAAGGCAGAAAATAATACAAGTTGAAAACAGAAAATAAGAGCAATTTGGACAGTGGCCATCTTGTGCTAGCCCCGTATATGAATATGGAGTTAACTGTGTAACAGTAACAGAAGAAGAAGAGTTTGGATTTATACCCTGCCCTTCACTACCCAAAGGTGTCTCAGAGCGGCTTACAAACTCCTTTCCCTTCCCCTCCCCACAACAGACACACTGGGAGGAAGGTGGGACTGAGAGAGCTCTTGACAGAAATGGCTCTTTTTCAAGAACAGCTCTTATCAGAACAATGGCTGGCCCAAGGTCATCCAGCAGGTGCAAGTGGAGGAGTGGGGAATCAAACCCCCTTCTCCCCGATTAGAATCTGTGCCCATAACCACTGCACTAAACTGGCTCTCCATCCTATGCATTCCAGTCCACTGAAATCAGTAACTCTGCCTAGGATTGCACTGTGAAAACACGGGCTCTTCCTTGAGGTATTAACACAGCATATAAACTGTGAAGACCAGAGTCACTGGACAAGACAATCATGCAGGGAAAAGTTCAAGGCAGCAGGAAAAGGGGAGGTGGATTGACCCAGTTAAGGAAGCCACGAAGGTCCTCAGTCGGCAAGACCGGAGAATGGCTGTTTTAACGATATGATGTTTCGGTGGATGGTAATTCATAGAGTTGCCATAAGTCAGAAATTATTTGCTGGCACGTAAGTCACCCATTAATTAGTTGTTGTAGATTTTCCGGGCCATATGGCCATGGTCGTGGCATTGTAGGACCTGATGTTTCGCCACAGCTGTGACTGGCATCCTCAGAGGTATAACACAGAAAGAGGGAGTACTCTCTGTGTCAAGGTGAGAAGGGTCCTACAAGGCCAAGACCACATCCATACAGCCCGGAAAATCTGCAACAGCCAATGAACTCTGGCCATGAAAGCCTTCGACAACATATCGCATACAAAATGTAGACAAAATTGGTTGTATTTAAACAATGAACATGTCCTGGAAAATATGTTGTGGAGACGGATGCCCAAGAGTGCAGCACCCGTTTCTCAGCAATCACACTGCTGGGCCTCCCCGGAGGGGAAGAGCCAGGGGGG
>NW_015165973.1:25434-26846 GCF_001447785.1 Gekko japonicus
CTCCAGGTGGGGCCTGGAGGAGGCCTCCTAGAATTACAACTGGTCTCCAGAGTGTTCCCTCTAAGCTGAGTTAGTGTGAGCTAGATCACAAGCTTTTAAGCCTCCAGCTCACACATTTTGTCTTAGCTCGGGAAGGATGGGGCTCCAGAGCACACTGACTTATGCAGCAGCCAAATCGCTCGCTCACAGCTTTAATGCCGGTAGCTCACAAAATAGAATTTCTGCTCACAAGACTCCACAGCTTAGAGGCAGCAAGTCACAGCTTACTTGTGCCAAACTCCGGTGGGGTTTTTACGGCAAGAGACATTCAGAGCAATGTTCCCTCTAAGCTGAGTGAGTGTGAGCTAGATCACAGGTTTTTAGCCGGCTCGGACATCACACGCGAGAGGTGGAATTTGCTCCAAGGAGTCCAAGGGAGACAAAAGAACATTTCGCCCCGCCCCCCGCGGGCGCCGCAGCTGCTGCATAAATTAGTTTGCTCCGGAGCCCTCCTTCCTGAGCTAAGGCAAAAATGTGTGAGCTGGAGGCTTAAAAAATCGTGATCTAGCTCACACTAACTCAGCTTAGAGGGAACACTCCGGAGACCAGTTGTAATTCTAGGAGGCCTCCTCCAGGCCCCACCTGGAGGCCGGAAAATGCAGGCAGAAATTCTCATTCTCCAGTGCTGGTGGCCCTCCAGTAACTGTGGCCCTGGTCACACAGGTGGAAATGGGGGGGGAGGGAGGCAGCCTGGCTAATTGCTCCAACGCAGTTTGATGCGCAATTATGCAATCAGGTGCGCCAGCGGCACACCATGGGTCCTTCCCTTGGCGCCAGCGGGTAAACGAGGGACCGGAGGGGAATGCCACGCTCCGGTGCGATCACACCATGGGCATCTGGAGGCAGCCCGTGGCAAAAGTTTACTAGTACCTTGGAGGTACTAGTTTTTTAAGGCGCATTGTTGGCGGTAAGCCACGGGTGCGCTCCACTTCCCAGATGTTGGGTGTGATTGCGCCTGGATAAATCCGCCCAGTGCCTCTCCCATAGCAACTTTGCCATGTGACCAGGGCCCTAGAAAACCTTCCTATGGCGCATTTTGCACAGGTAAAAATTATTTATTCCTGCTTGTTTGTTTTGTTTTTAAAGGCCATTGCCTTATTCTCCAAGAGAAAACACTCCCCAGAAGCTCCTCAGCATCCAGTTTCCCCATTGCACTGGGGGGGGAGAGGGGGGGCTGCCCCCTGTTGCATCCCGGCCTTTGAAGGAGGCCTGGCGCGGGAGGGGCGCGAGCGAGCGAGCGAGAGAGACGAGTCCGGCGTCTCCATGGCAGCGCTGTGCCAGAGCGGCCACGCCGGGTCTCTGCGGGCGGGAGGGCCGGGGGAAGCGGCGGCGGGTCCTCGGGCGGCCCCTGGCGGGCGCGCGGCACACCCTCT
>NW_015165973.1:27614-38933 GCF_001447785.1 Gekko japonicus
GGACTGGAGGGACCCTCACTGGCCTGACCCAGCAGGGCTCTTCTGAGGTTCTTCTCAGGGGAAGGCCTTGGCCTCTCTGCCCTGTTGCTGGCCCTCCAGAGGAACTGGCTGGCCCCTGTGTGAGACGGGAGGCTGGACTGGAGGGACCCTCCCTGGTCTGACCCAGCAGGGCTCTTCTGATGTTCTTCTCAGGGGGAGGCCTCGGCCTCCCTGCCCTGCTGTTGGCCCTCCAGAGGGACTGGCTGGCCCCTGTGGGAGACGGGAGGCTGGACTGGAGGGACCCTCACTGGCCTGACCCAGCAGGGCTCTTCTGAGGTTCTTCTCAGGGGAAGGCCTTGGCCTCTCTGCCCTGTTGCTGGCCCCCTGCAGAAGAACTGGCTGCCCCTGTGCGAGACAGGAGGATGCTGGACTAGAGGGACCCTCCCTGGTCTGGCCCAGCAGGGCTCTTCTGGTGTTCCTATCGGGGGAAGGCCTCGGCCTCTCTGCCCTGTTGCTGGCCCTGCAGAGGAACTGGCTGGCCACTGTGTGAGACGGGAGGCTGGACTAGAGGGACCCTCACTGGCCTGACCCAGCAGGGCCCTTCTGATGTCCTTCTCAGGGGAAGGCCTTGGTCTCTGTACCCTGTTGTTGTCTGTCCATAGGAAATGGTTGGCTACTGTGTGAGACAGGATGGAGAACATGAGGGACCCTCCCTGATTTGAACCAGCAGGGCTTTTCTGACGTTCTTTTTAGGGGAAGGTCTCAGCCTCTCTGCCCTTTTGCTGGACCTCCAGAGGAACTGCTTGGCCACTGTGTGAGACGGGATGGAGGACTAGATGGACCCTCACTGGTCTGACCCAGCAGGGCTCTTCTGATGTTCTTGTCGGGGGAAGGCCTCAGTCTCTAGAGTGTGGCCTTATTTTTTTCCTACTTTACAAATGAAACTGTTGACCAGTACCTGGATGAATGCATGGTTATAAAGCATTGATTGTAACATGGGAATCACTCAACACGTGGTCTGCTTTCCCTGCAGTCCTCAGGGTCTGCCTGTGTTCTCCCCAGCTCTCACCGGTGCTGCTAATCTCCATTAAGAGCAGCATTCCCTTTAAGGTGACTTAGTGTGAGCTAGCTCACCGTTTTTTAACCTCCGGCTCACACATTTTTGTCATAGCCCTGAAAGGATGGCTCCAGAACAAACTGATTTATGCAGTAGCCAAATCGCTCACTCACAACTTTAATGCCAGGAGTTCACAGAGTAGAATTTTTGCTCACAAGGCTCCACAGCTTAGAGGGAGCATTGGTGAAGAGGCCCCAAGTCTGTTCTCTTGGTGAGGAACAGAAGAAGGGTCTTGCTTGTTCAGATTCAGACTGCTCTTTGCAGGAACCTCTGGGACCAGAAGGTGTCAGTGAACCTCTAGAACGGGCCACTGGCCAACCGATGGCTTGCAGCTCCCTTCCTGACCACCCATGGTCTAGAACGCATTGAGGAGGAGGAGGAGGCACCCCTTTGCAAGCTTAATTTTTATTCTTTTGTCTCTAAAGTTTATTTGTTTTATTCTTACTTTGCACCCCACGTCTCTCCCCCGAAGGGGACCCAAAGCACTTTACGTTCTTTTCCTCTCCCCTATTTTACCCTCACAACAACCCTGTCTGGTAGATTAGGCTGAGAGAGTGAGTGACTGGCCCCAGGGTCACCCAGCAGGCTTCCATGGTGGAGTGGGGATTCGAACCTGGGTCTCACAGACCTTAGTCTGGCACTCTAACCACTACGCCACGCTGCCAATTTTACACCAAGTTATTTTACAGTGCAAAACCTCTATCTGCAAAGAACGTCTTTTGGGGTGGGTTTTTGTTCTTTAGCTTCCAAAGATATCAGACCAATAACTGGATCTCAATTTGGGTTTCACGCACTTGCCTGAGGGTTTTTGCTGCTTTGGGTGCATTTTGGGGAAAGCTTTTGAATTGCAGATGGGCTCATGTGCTGGTGGTGTTTCAACTGGAAGGCTTTGAAGCCTTCATCTGTTTCTGTTGTCGTGTTTGTTTTTGTACGCCACAGCAAGAGACCTGGCAGGATCAAAGTTTAAATAAATAAAAGTGGAGGGACAAAAGAAAAACCCAATAGAGAGAGAGGTGGATGTGTGCTAGAAATGTTTGCTCTTCTTCCAGGGACAGGACAATGCTGTGACGGCCCTCCTGCTTCTTGGGAAGCCCCTTCACCTTTTCTCCTCCAGCACCGGATGGAAGCCTGCTGACAGCGTGGGAGCCCCCACCCACCCCGGCTCTCTCTCTCTCTCTCCCCCCTCCCCAACGCCTCCCTGCCTGGAATGCTGTACGTGCCTTCCTCTGCCTCTCGCGGGACAGCTCCAGGTCGCTTCTCCGGCTACAGATTAACCAGCGCTCAAGGTAAGGTAGTCCTTTGAGGCCGCCCCGTTCTTGCAATCTCTTGCCCAACGAAAGTGCTCAAGATGGGGCTTGGTGCTGATTGGAGGGCAGGCCCTGTCACTGCCCTTGCTGCTTGTCTGGTGTTTGACTTCCTTGTGTCTTGACTGCTTCCCAGAAAGGGGGTGGGCTCCAATGTTCCCTCTAAGCCGTGGAGCCTTGTGAGCAAAAATTCTGCTTTGTGAGCTACCGGCATTAAAGTTGTGAGCGAGCGATTTGGCTACGGCATCAATTACTTTGCTCTGGAGCCCTCCTTCCTGAGCCAATAAGAAAATGTGTGAGCCTGAGGCTAAAAAACTGTGAGCTGGCTCACACTAACTCAGCCTAGAGGGAACACTGGACTGGATTCAGGTGTATCATCGGTATGTGGCTGGGCACTGCAGCTGGCTGCTTTTCTGCGCCGGCGCACACTGAGAAACGTGCACCTGGCCACCCTGGGATCACCCGTGCATGCTTGTTCATACGTTGCAAACGGGGGAGGCGTCTCGGAGTTTTGAGAGGCATGATGTGTGTTCGTTGGGTTTCCTTAAACGTGGTTGTGTATCGCTTGCCTCAGATTCCTGTTGCCTATTTGAAATGTGCAGAATCCTGCCTGGGCTGGCCTTTAAGTCAAGTTAAAAAATCATCGTACAGGAGACATGAAGTGCTAGCCTGTGTCAGCGGATTCAGACAATACACCTTGACATGAGTCCATAGAGGCCAACAAGATTTGGGGGGGGGGGTCGGGTCCTGAGAAGAGTCAAAGCTCCCTTTGCCCAAATGCCTATCTGGCGAAAGGAGCTTTCACTTCTCGTCCCCTTCAGAATCCGGTTGGGCTCTCTGGTACTCCTGGGCTTGAGTCTGGCTGTTGTGCCGCTGACCAGTGCGGTGACCCTCTGAGACTCTGTACCTGTCATGCCAACGTGTGTGCTTGGCTTAGCCCGGCCACTTGGTGTTCAGACAGTCACGTGAGGAGCCGGAGATACTTTGACCGGGGGATGTTGCAGATCAAGAGGAGTGTGCACAGGAAGAGGAGGGGATTGGCATTCGAGGAGAAGCATTTTGGGTATGGTGGTTTGTTTCTGCCATCTGTGGTCACTGGAAGCTTTTCCAAGCTTTGGGTGGATGATCATTCTTGTCTCCTGTCACAAGAACGTTTAAAAAAAAACAAAAAACGGGACCTGGAATTTTGTGCCAGAGCCTCAGCTGTGTGGAAGAGATTGAGAGACGGATGATGGGCAACCGAGTTGAGCTTGGCCAGAAGCCTTGTCAGCGCTTCCTCTGACCTTTGTAAAATCCCAAAGGGATTCCTCCTTTCAGGATCTTCACCAGGATGCTGCTGCTTCTCTTTAGAGGCCGGTCATGTTCCGCGAGATCCGGATCTCCAGAGGTTGCAGCTGATCCCTTCCTCTTTCGTGGAGGCGCACTGAAAAACTGGGGCCCCACGAAGGGAATTACAAATGAGCACCGCTTTGTTGTGGCATGCAAATGTTGCGCATGGCCGCTACATCTCCAAGGGCGGGTGTGCCAGTGAACGCTTTTCCTTTGCAGATAATTAGCATTTCTTCGTACAGGTCTCCAGAGGAAGGTGGCAGGAACTAAGGGGGGTGGGGTGAGGGGGTCTGCAGTCATCTTGTAAATGTACAGCTTTTGTTGCATGCTTTGGAGAAACCAAACTTGTGCAAACGTGTTGAGCTCTGTGGTTGGGGCAGATATTTCTTTCTTTCTTTCTTCAAATTTATACCCCACCCTCCCAGCCATGGCTGGCTCAGGGCGGCTTACATAAAATTAGTAGAAAACATTTAGAATAATGCAATAGATCAATTAAAACAGTACTCAAATCAGATTACAGTTCCATGATACCATGGTAAGTGGTAGATTTGCTGTAATAAAGTTCGTGATGGCTACCATCGGCTCTCACTTCCCAAGCCGGCTTGCAGGTCTTCTATAGTTGTCTTTTCGTGTCTTTCCAACGGTTGGCACAGCTGTTAAGTTCCAATGGCTGTCAGGATCCTTAGTCAGGTCACACCACACAGGGCTTCATAAGAAGATAATTGTTTATTGATGAGTCCAGTACTAAAGAACACGTGTACAGCTTGTGTCAGGAATGGCCATCAGTACTAGGGCCTCTGACTTATAATGAAATCAAACATCCCCCCCGTATAAGCGTGAGCCAATGGATATGTCTCGTGCGCGTGGGCAAAGCAAGCGGGCAAAGCAAAAAAGCCGTTAACTTTCCCAGCCGAGTAAACTGCAGCTGGAACATCTACAAGGTCAAGCATAAGATAGCAAACAGTTGTTGAGCCAGGGTGAGCCGAGACAGAAAATGGGAGGGCACCCCTCCACATTCCAGACCTATGACAGGGCTACCTGACAGCGGCAGGAGGGCTTCTTATCCTAGTTGTTAAAAGGTGGCGGCGGCTCCAAAGGCCTGGAGGAAGAGCTCTGTTTTACAGGCCCTGCGGAACTGTAATAGATAATGGCTGAACGGGAGAGAGTTTGGAGTGGCCGTGCTCTGGGCCTTCAGACAGGGCTGGTTGAGAGTCTTCCTGGCCTGAACAGCCCTCCACTGCTGCGGTGTGTTCACTTACTATGTTTGAGGTGATGTTCTTTACAAAATATAAGAACACAAGAGCTGACTTGTTGGGTCGGACCAGTGGCCCATCTGCTCCTCCACGCCAGCATCCTGTTTCACACACTGGCCGTGCAGTTGCCCCAGAGGGCTGAGAAACAGGCAACAGAGGCCAAACTTTCCCCTGAAGTTGCCTCCTGGCTCTGGCGCTCAGAGGTTTATTGCCTCTGAATGTGGAGGCTCCCTGTAGTCATTGCAGCTTGTAGCCACTGACAGACCTCTCCTCCGCTGATGTGTCTCATTCCTTTTTAATTCCTGGCCCTGCTAGTGGTCATCACTCCATCCTGAGTGATTAACACTTGGAATTCACTGCCACAGGAAGTGGTGGCGCCTACAAGCATGGACGGCTTCAAAAGGGAATTAGATAAGCATATGGAGCAGCGGTCCATCAGTGGCCCCTATTAGCCACAAGGTATAGATAGGAACTCTGGGGCAAGTGATGCTCTGTCTTCTTGGTGCTTGGGGGGGGGTCAACAGTCGGAGGGGTCTTCTAGTGTCCTGGCCCCACTGGTGGACCTCCTGATGGCACCTGGTATTTTTGGCCACTGTGTGATACAGAGTGTTGGCCTGGATGGGCCTTTGGCCTGATCCAACATTGACATCTCTTATGTTCTTATGTTCATCCTACTGTTTAACTGCTTGTTGACTGGAGAGGCAACCAAAGAGGAACACACAGTGTAGGTATACAAGGAAATAGTGATCCGTGTGAAAAAGACGCAAACACTGCTTCAATAAAGACCAAAGCATTGATACAGATACAGTCATATAAGCACAATCAAGTCCAACCTTAAAGTAGAAAAGACGAAGACGCATGAAGAATGATAAACGAAGAATCCGGATATTAAGAAATCCGTTCCGAAGAACTTCCTCAGTAACTAAACATGAAAGAAATTACATAATAACAATAATAACACATACAGTGTAAGGTAAAATAATTACAGTAGCAGCAAGATATGTGTAAATACCTGAAACAATGTATCTTCAGAAAGGTTATATGCACTCTTGTGACTTCCAGCAACACATCCCCTGTGTTAAAACATGCAAGTCAAGTACCATAAGTAATTTCTTTTATGTTTAGTTACTGAGGAAGTTCTTCGGAACGGATTTCTTAATATCCGGATTCTTCGTTTATCATTCTTCATACGTCTTCATCTCAAGAGGAAACTTTTCTACTTTAAGATTGGACTTGATTGTGCTTACATGATTGTATTTGTATCTATGCTTTGGCCTTTATTGAACCAGTGTTATCGTCTTTTTCACACAAATCAGTATTTCCTTGTTGAGTGGAGAAGTTCATCCTCCTTTCCCAGCTGGTTTTGGTATTCTGGGTCTTGCTCAACGGCCAAGCAATAAATAGGTGTGATTTGGTGGCCCCGGGGTTAGGGAGAGATGCACACTCGGTCTGCTTTCCTCACTGTCCCTTAGATCTGTTTGCAAGCGTGAACATTGATTCTCATTCAGTTCTGTGTACCTCGCCATGTCTCCCAGCAGTGTTCTTGGCGGTGAGGGTTCGACACATGCTCAAATGTGTGTGCATGGGGGAGGGTCGGTTTTCATTGGTAAAATATTTATCCGAGCAACTTGTCGTTGGCTTCCCGGCCTGGCCCTCTGTGGCTGCCGCAGGTGGCGGGAGGTCTGTGGTTCAAGTGGATATCTTTGACCTGTGAGTTACCTGGGGCCGCTGCTTCCAGGTGAAAGGAAACCTCCGCGCCAGCAATCTCAGTTAGATCAGCGTTGCGCTCATTTGCGGAGTCAAAAGAGGGCAGCCAGAGACACGGCCACGGCTCGGTTTCCATGCCACGTTTTCAGAGTTCCCTGTCAGATCTGGGACGCGTCGTGGAGTCCAGGGGGTGGATGGTAGAGGGAACCTTGGCATGCAGATAGCCAGGACCTCAACCGCGCATTCCTGGGACCAGGGGGAACTGGAGCAGCAGAAGGAATTTTTGCCATAGTCCTTCAAAAGTGGCACTGCATTCTTTGCCTTTAGAAACAGGCAGGCTTTTCTGTTTCTTTTTATTTTATTTATTTATTTTATTTAATTTTCGGCTTATATACCGCTCTGACCCCAAAGGGTCTCTGAGTGGTTTACATAC
This sequence comes from Gekko japonicus, assembly GCF_001447785.1. Classification (NCBI taxonomy): domain Eukaryota; kingdom Metazoa; phylum Chordata; class Lepidosauria; order Squamata; family Gekkonidae; genus Gekko; species Gekko japonicus. The sequence continues at coordinate 34,737 of NW_015165973.1, forward strand.
AACTTTATACCTAACTAGGGCCACATTTTTGTATGGGGGGGTGATGACCTACTAGCACCCAGGCAGCGGGCTCAGTTGTTGTTCAGTTCCTGGCTTAGTTGTTGTATTAGTTCCTGGCAGGCTCTTTTAGGAAATGATTTCAGCTTCCTGAGCTTGAGAAGATAACCTTTGGCTGAGAAGCAGAGGGAAAGTCTATCACAGCTGAAGTAGGTGACAGTCCTTTAAGGGCACATGTCAGAGTCACGTTCCATTAAAGTAGTCCAGCATCGTGCAGTCCAGAGGCCCTCTCTGGACAGGCCTCTCATTCTACTTGCCCACAGTGGCTGGCCTGCACAGGTATACTGCCTCTGAACATTGAGGTTCCACATAGTTGTTCTGGCCTTCTTTCAAGTCAGCTAACCACTGGCTGTAAACCCCCCACCCCACCCCGCGGCAGTGAATTCCATAAGCAAAAGGTGTGATGTACGCCTTCCTTTTCACTGCCCTGAATCGAGCGCCAGGCATCAAGCCCCGAGTTCTGGTCTTGTTTGGGAGGGCAGGCAGCTCACCCATACTCTCAGCGTCAAGCTTTCTATTGCCCCAGATCGTGGGTCAGACGGAGGTCATGCTGGTTAAGTCCTTGGCAAATAGCCGATGTGCCCATCAAGTGACCCCTCTTGAAGCCATTAGCAGAAAAGGGCCTTCCAAGAATATGGAGAGGCTCCTTCCAGGAGGGGGTTCACCCTCAGCCAAAGCTGTCACTGAAGACAAGGGGGGTCGAGCAATGCTCCCTCTAAGCTGTGGAGTCTTGCGAGCAAAACTTCTACTGTGTGAACGACCGGCATTAAAGTTGTGAGCAAGCCATTTAACTACTGCATCAGTTAGTTTGCTCTGGAGCCCTCCTTCCTGAGCTCAGACAAAAATGTGTGAGCCGGAGGCTAAAAAACTGTGAGCTAGCTCACACCGACTCAGCTTAGAGGGAACACTGGTGTCAGGTGGATCAGACCATTTGCTAGAGAGCCGACGGCTGAAAGGCAGCCTTCCCGAGGGGGATGTCATGGAGGGGGCCTTCTGGTGGTGGTCAAGGGCTCGCTCATGGCCATAGCGGAGGAGGAATCGCCCCACCCCAAGGCAAGTCACCAAGCGTCAGCGTTTCCACCCGTCTCTCTGGTGGGCCCCTGGGCTCTCTGTCCGGAGCCCCTTTCGCTTTTCTTATGCCGGTCAAGCTGTTTGGGTTGGCCTCGTGAATGTCTCTTGAGCACGGTGCGCTCAGGAACCCGAGCTGCTGAAAAGGAAATCACGGGCTTGGAAAAGATGAAGCTTCTTATTTTCTCCCCCTTTCCCCCCCAAACATGCAAATGTCACGCGTGCACACACACACACACACATACACACATGGAGCTGCCTTGTACTGAATCGGGACCTTGGTCCATCAAGATCAGTGTTATTTACTCAGCCTGGGAGCGGCTCTCCAGGGTCCCAGGCTGAGGGTCTTTCACATCACGTACTGCCTGGTCCTTTTTACCTGGAGATGTCCAGGATGGAACCTGGGATCCTCTGCATGCCAAGCAGAGGCTCGGCCACTGAGTCACAGCCCCTCCCTTAAATATGGGGGCAAGTGCACACATGACCCTGCCTTATGCTGAATCGGAGCATCCAGTGGTCCATCCGGGTCAGTATTGTCTACTCAGACTGGCAGGCGCTCTCCTGTATCTCAGGCAGAGAAAGGTCTTTCTCATCACCTCCTACGTGATTCTTTTAACTGGAGATGCTGCCGGGGATTGAACCAGGGACCTTCTGCCTGCCGAGCAGCCGCTCTGCCACTGAGCCACGCCCCCTCCCCTACAGTCTGTGACGACTTTTCTTTTTAGCCGAAGCTGGCCTTTAAATGGTAGGACGTGGCAGGTCCCACTTGAAGGCACGAATGGGCCCTCCACCACTGGCCTCTGGAGGGAGCTGAGCTCTGCTGTGGATTCTGTCCTACAGGACTGCATCTACATCGGAAGGGGATTAGAGACAGCAGGGGGTACCAGCTAGAATGTGCTGGGCTGAGTTTCTCTCCGTTTTGCATGCAAATGCCTGGGAACCTCAGTGTTTCACATCTTGCATTGCTCCAGGGTGATACAGATCTCAGACTCCTGATCCCCCGAGATTCTTAACATTCTATACGGGTACTTGATGATTTTGATATCCCCCCCACACACACACCCGGTTTCATGGGCAATAGGTACAGATGCCCAGGTTTTAATCTTGGCTTCTGAAATATGCATCTCCAGCCCTTGGGTGCCCCCTTTGGGGACCCCGAGCTGTGTTTGTTCTGCCTTTGTGCATCTTGGGGCTTTTCCGGTACCCATGAGCAGTGCTCCCTCTAAGCTGTGGAGTCTGGTGAGCAAAAATTCTGCCTTGTGAGCGACTGGCATGAAAGTTGTGAGTGAGCGATTTGGCTCCTGCATAAATTAGTTTGCTCTGGGGCCATCCTTCCCGAGCTAGGACAACAATGTGTGAGCCGGAGGCTCAAAAACTGTGAGCTAGCTCACACTAACTCATCTTAGAGGGAGCACTGCCCATGAGCTGGTGGCTCTAGCTTGTTCAATGGCACTTTCTGTCTTCAAAAGGCTTAATTATTTCATAATATGCTTCTTTGTTTTTATGTAATTTTTCTTTATGTCCTGGTTTTCTCCCTCGTGGGGGCCCCCAAAGCTGCTGATCACATCATTCTCCTCTTCTCCAGCCTCTCCTCACCACAACAGCCCTGTGACGTGGGTTAGGTTGAGAGACTGTGATGGGCCCAAGGTCTCCTGACGAGCTTCCGTGGCTGGGGGGTGATTCAAACACAGTCCCAGGTCTAACTGCTAAGTTCTGCCAGCTCTCTGTACCTTGTAATCCATACAGCCCCCCTCCCCATAGAGTAGGCTTAAGGAGGGGGGCTTAGAGGGTCTTGCCCAAGGTCATCTTGGGAGATCACAGCCCATTTTATCAGCCAGGGCTCTGCATCAGCCGCTAACGGAAGCAGTGAACTTGTGCCTGGATTGGGGGTTGGGGGGTTGGATGCCAGTTTGGTGTGGTGGTTAAGTGTGTGACGAGCTTCCGTGGCTGGGGGGTGATTCAAACACAGTCCCAGGTCTAACTGCTAAGTTCTGCCAGCTCTCTGTACCTTGTAATCCATACAGCCCCCCTCCCCATAGAGTAGGCCTCCTTATTAAGGAGGGGGGCTGAGAGGGTCTTGCCCAAGGTCATCTTGGGAGATCACAGCCCATTTTCTCAGCCAGGGCTCTGCATCAGCCTCTAACGGAAGCAGTGAACTTCTGCCTGGATTGGGGTGGGTGGGTGTGTTAGATGCCAGTTTCGTGTAGTGGTTAAGTGCGCGACCTCTAATCTGGGAGAACCGGGTTTGATCCCCCACTCCTCCACTTGCACCTGCTGGATGACCTTGGGCAAGCCATAGTTCTGGCACAGCTGTTCTTGAAAAAGAGCAGTTTCTGTCAGAGGTCTCTCGGCCCCCACCTACATCACAGGGTGTCTGTTGTGGGGAGGGGGAAGAGAAAGGAGTTTGTAAGCCGCTCTGAGACTCCCTTGCTAGTGAAGGGTGGGGTATAAATCCAGTCTCCTCCTCTGTGTGCACGGAGAAGTGGAGCCCGTCGGGGAGGAAGCAGAGGAGAGTCACCTTGTCCCTCTGTGTGCCTGATGTCCCAGTTTTCTGTGTTCAGAGGCTGAATCCTCTTCCTCCGTTCAGAAACAATCCTGTGAGCAGCCCGAAAGAGTTCCGTCCCCGCCTAGCGCCTCTCATCAGGCAGAGGTGTGGTGGGTGGGGTATAAATCCAATCTCCTCTACCTCCTCCTCCTCCTCCTCCTCCTCCTCTGTGTGCACGGAGAAGTGGAACCCGTCGGGGAGGAAGCAAAGCGAGAGTCACCCTGTCCCTCTGTCTGTCTGATGTCCCAGTTTTCTGTGTTCAAAGGCTGAATCCTCTTCCTCCGTTCAGAAACAATCCTGTGAGCAGCCCGAAAGAGTTTGGTCCCCGCCTAGCGCCTCTCATCAGGCAGAGGTGTGGTTGAGAGAGGAGCTTGTGGCTTCTCAGCCTCCGGAGAAGTCCTTCTCATGCTCCCACTCCTTCTCGTCTCCGAACGAGGTCCTGGGAGGGACAGGCCGGCAATTCACCGCGGCCTGCCTCTCTGTGCCTGCTCTTCCTGCTCCGTGTAGCAAACAGGAACTAGCGGGGG
>NW_015165973.1:39912-49095 GCF_001447785.1 Gekko japonicus
TCTCTCTCTCTCTCTCTCTCTCTCTCTCTCATCTGTGTAGCCACACAGGCTAAACTCTTTGTCTTATTCACACAGAATAGACTCAAAACTCATATTCACACAGAATAGACTCCAGAACTCCCATAGTCACACAGATCATGCTCTCTCATCAAACTTGACACACAGACTCCTCTCATAGACACCCCTCCTCCCACTCTCTCAGTCATCAGCCAGTCACATCACACTTGTCTCCCTCTATCACTCTTCTTACAGTACTGCAGTCAAACTAAACATTTAAAGAAACACACACGCCAAAATATGAAAGCATTACACTTGGCTTCGGTTGTTGGGTGGCAGTTGGCCTTCAGTCTGTTCCCTGCTCAGAAGCGGAGGAGTCTGTCTTGAGGGTAGCTGGCCATGGCACTGAGGTCTTGCCCGACTTGTCAGGGGGATGTGAGCATTCTGGGATTTTTTGGTGTCCGTGTGCTGCCTAGTAGCCAGCCTGGACTTTGAAGCATCAGCCCGTGCCCACAGCTTCAGTGCAGATGGGCGCACCACCCTGGAAGGGGAGTCTCAGTAGCTGGCAGGGCTGCTGTTCCAATGCGGAGCGATCTTGTGAAGAGAAGAGGCCAGTTGTGAAGAAGTTCTGCATTCCAGCTAGCAGGAAATGTCTGTGTGTGTGTGTGTGTGTGGGAAGACAGAACAGATTGGAGGATGGCTTCATTCTCAATGTGTCAGTTTTGCCAAATTTATCTGTCCTTGTCAGTGTGTGAAATACTCCCCGTCTTGACCGTTCTATGTATTTACTTGCTTCATTTATACCCCACTTCCCCCTCCCGCCCCGCGGTGGGGACCGATGGTGGCTTACGACGCACTCCATTTTATCCTCCCGTGTTTGGAGTTTGTGACTGGGCCAAGTTTCGGTGGCACAGCAGGGATATGAACCCGGGTCTCCCAGGCCCTAGTTTGGCACTCGGACCACGACACCCTGCCAGCTCAGGCTCTGTGCTGGTAGTTTGCCAGCCTCTGCCTTCAAGGGGAAGGGAGCTTCCGGGCGCCTGCAGGAATGGCCACATGTCTTTGCCCAGGTGTCATTCCTGCAGGGCTGTGTTTGTATCTTGAGTTTGGGAGGAGCCCATGGGCAGCTCCTCTTTCCCATCATCGGCTCCCTTGTGCTGCCATCCCATGGGATCCAGGCCACATTTTCTGTTCGTGGGAGTGCCTCAGGTGGGCTAGGCACCTGTTATTTCCCCCCACCTGTAGAGACAGGAAGCTCCTTGGTGAAGACCGGTCAGTGGCAGACTTCTTTGGGACAGAAGAACAGAAGAGCCCTGCTGGATCAGACCAGTGAGGGCCCATCCAGTCCAGTATCATAAGAACATAAGAGACGCCAATGTTGGATCAGGCCAGTGGCCTATCCAGTCCAACACTCTGTGTCACACAGTGGCCAGAAATACCAGCACCGAGTTCTTGTATTGTGAGAAAGGGAGAAAAGTACCTCTTTCTCTACCTGCTCTATCCAATGCATAGTCTTATAACCTCGATCGTGTCACCCCTCAGCCGTCGTTTCTCCAAGCTAAAGAGCCCCAAGCGCTTTAACCTTTCCTCATAGGGAAAGTGTTCCAACCCTTTTATCATTCGAGTTGACCTTTTCTGCACTTTTTCCACAGCTATAATATCCTTCTTAAGGTGTGGTGACCAGAACTGCACACAGTATGCCAAATGAGGCTGCACCATTGATTTATATAGGGGCATTATGATATTGGCATTATGTTTTCAATACCCTTCCTAATAATCCCCAGTATAGTGTTGGCCTTTTTTATTGCAGTCACACACACTGTTTCAACATTTTCAGTGAGTTATCTAGTACGACTCCAAGATCTCTCTCTTGTTCAGTCTCTGCCAGTTCAGACCCCATCGATGTGTAATTATATTTAGGATTTTTGTCTCCAATGTGCATCACCTTGCACTTGGCCACATTGAACCCCATTTGCCATGTTGATGCCCACTTGCCCATCCTTGACAGATCCCTTTGGAGTGCCTCACAATCCTCCCTAGTTTTCACCACCCTGAACAACTTCGTATCATCCGCAAATTTAGCCACTTCACTGCTTACTTCCAACTCCAAATCATTAATGAACACATTAAAAAGTCTGGGATTTCCCATCTCACCCAGTGGCCTTCAAGTTCCTTTGGAGGGGCAACAACGGGGCACAAAGGCTGAAGCCTTCCCCTGATGTGTCTCAGTGCCTCTGAATGTGGAGGTTCCCCTCAGTCACCATGGCTAGACGCCACTGATGGACTTTCCCCCCATGAATCTGTCTAATCCCCTTTCAAAGACTACATCCTCTGGCAGCCAGTTCCAAATTATAATCACTCCCTGTGTAAAGTAGCATTTCCTTTTGTCTATCCCGAACCTACTGCCCACCAGCTTCATTGGATGCCCTCAGGTCCTAGTATTTCGGGAGAGGGAGAAGAAGTTCTGTTTGCCAACTCTCTCCACCAGTGCTCTATCTAAGCTGTGGAGTCTTGTGAGCCAAAATCCTACATTGAAGTTGGGAGTGAGCAATTTGGCCGCTGCATAAACTAGTTGGCTCTGGAGCCCCCTCCTCCCTGAGCTAAGACAAAACTGTGAGCCAGAGGCTTAAAAGCGGTGAGCTAGCTCACAGTGACTCAGCTTAGAGGGAACACTGCTCTCCACCCCGTGCATAATTTTATAAACCTCTGTCACGTTCCCCCCCCCATCTCTAGGGAAGGTGCTCCAACCCCCTCAACATCTCGGTCGCCCTCCTCTGTACTTTTCCCTGCTCTGTGATGTCCTTTCTTGAGGTACGGTGGCCAGAACTGTACACACCGTGTTCTGTGGCGCCCTCCCTGGCGGAGTTGGTGAACGGAGTGGGGCTGTGTTGCGAGTGGGTCTTCTCCCTGCACCTACCTCCGGCCTCCCATTTGTGGATTCTGGGAGCTCCGGTCCAGGGAACCAAAGTCTGCCTCTATTTATTTATTTATTTATTTATTTGCATTTTTACCCCGCCCTCCCCGCGAACGGGCTCAGGGCGGCTTACACAGGGGCATAAGCCCATACATAAAACAATATAAAACAGTAAAAACCATTAAATCACAACAAACAGATAAAGTGCTCCATACAGACAAGATGGTCTCTGAGGATGGTAACAATCATTTCCTTAGGTGAAATTGTCCTGTCGATGGTCCAAGCCAGTCCAGCGGCATCAGTGCCATGCAAATTTATGGTCGTTCTTCCAGGGACCACTCCCAACACCGTTGTTTCAGTGGTGGTAGTAGTAGAAGTGGCGGCCCCTATATAAAAGCCTGGCGGAAGAGCTCCGTCTTGCAGGCCCTGCGGAACGGCATAAGGTCCCGCAGGGCTCTGATCTCCTCCGGGAGCTCGTTCCACCAGATGGGGGCCGCCACTGAGAAGGATCTGGCCCTGGTCGCAGCAAGCTTTACCTCCCGGGGGCCTGGAATCACCAGGCGATGTTGTGTCCCCGGCCGAAGTGCTTTTGCCACTCCCTTTCTGGCCTGGCGTGTTGCCTCTTAAGAACGGTCCTCCCCCCTCAAAGGGGTGAGCCCAGCCAGCTGATCCCGCAGCAGGGGTAGGGGTGGGGAGTGCCTTCTGCCAGGGTAATGGCAGTAATCATTAACGCGATTGTATGTTTTCAAAACGCTAGCCCGGGGTTAGGATGATAAAATTACGCACGGGGTGGGCAGAGTTGGCAAAGAGGACTTTCTTCTTCCCTCTCCTGGAATACCGGAACTCGAGGGCATCCAAGGAAATGGATGGGCAGTAGGTTCAGGACGGACAAAAGGAAACGCTTCCTTCACTTGGCAAAGGAATAAAATGTGGAATTGGCTGCCAGGGGATGTAGTGACGGCCACGGGCATAGATGCCTTTAAAAAGGGGATTGGGCAGATTCATGGTCTATCAGTGGCTACCATCCATGAACACTAAAGGTAACCTCCTTGTTCAGAGGCAGTCAACCTCTGAATGCCAGAGTCAGGAGCCAACCTCAGGGGAAGGCCTTGGCTTCCGTGCCCTGTTATTAGCCCCCTAGAGGAACTGGTTGGCCGCTGGGGGGAGGCAGGAGGATGCTAGACTAGAGGGACCTTCCCTGGTCTGATCCAGCAGGGCTCTTCTGGTGTTCTTCTCAGGGGAAGGCCTCGGCCTCTCTGCCCTGTTGCTGGCCCTCTGGAGGAACTGGTTGGCCCCTGTGTGCGACAGGAAGCTGGACTAGGTGGTCTGTTGGTCTGACCCAGCAGGGCTCTTCTGGTGTTCCTCTGAGGGGAAGTCCTTGGCCTCCCTGCCCTGTTGGTGGCCCTCCGGAGGAACTGGTTGGCCCCTGTGTGAGATGGGATGCTGGACTGGATGGACCCTCCCTGGTCCATCTGATTCTATGATTCTGTGATCCAGCAGGGCTCTTCTGGCGTTCTTACAGCTGTTGGCAACCCTTTGCAACTCAAGGGGCTCGGCTGCTGACGGACAGAGTTTTCCTGCGGGTGCTGAACAGAGACCGGGAGAGGTGGCTGCCCGGGATGTCTGCTGGCGTACAGCGTGAATTCTGCCCTGTGGACACCCCCCCCCACACACTGCATTTCTGGTCTCTCTCCACTGGCCAGAGTCCACAGGGTCATGTTCTGGTGGCTCTGATTTGGGGAGGTTGCTTGCAGCATGCCGGCCTGGGCTTGGATCCCTCCTGAGATGGCCCGAGCTACCCTGGAAGTTCCTTCAGGCACCAGTAGGTGTGAGGGCGGGTTACACCCCCTCCCCCCGTGGTCCAAATCGAGCCCTTGTGTGTTGCGGAGGATGCCAGGGGTCACTTGGGCTGGCAACCGGTCCTTCAGCCCCCTGCCGACGGGGGTTAGGAGGGCTCCTGCTGCCTGCCAGAGGGTGTCCATGGCCCGAGTCACTCCCCAGGGCCTGCAGTTGTCAGAGTGGGGCTTGCAGCGTGCAGAGGAGCCCATTCAGCCATCTGGTATGGGGTCAGTCCACCGGCCAGTTTGTGCCTGCTCCGACTGCCAGCAGCTCTCCGCCCAGTCTTTCTCCACCCTGCTGCTAAGAGGCCGGGAGCTGGGCTGGGGACCGAACAGTGGACCTTTGTGATCAGCACAGAAGCTGCCGCTGGGACAGAGCGCTGCCGCCAGAGTATCACCTGGAGTGAGTCGCAGGAGTTGTTGCGTCGCTGCAGCCTCATTCCACCTGCGCTGGCTGCCCGTTTGCTTGAAGGCCCCACTTCAAGGCACTGGCCTCTAAAGCGGGGGTGTTAAACATCAGGCCCGGGGGCTGGAACTGGGGGCTGGAACCGGCCCATCCACAGGGCTCTTATGTAGCCCACGAGCAACTAGTGCAAGGGAGGGGAGAGGAGACTGCTTCAGGGGGAATGGGCAAACGCTGATTGTGGCTTCAGCATGGTGGAACAACCTCGTTTGCAGCAGTCAAGCAGCGTGGGAGCATCTGCCCAGTGCTGCACTGCTAGCTCTCCAGTCTGCCCATGTGGGTTTTTATTTGCACCCCAATCCCAGCCCATGAGGCCTTGCAGTGAGGAGACACCAACTTGGAGTTTACCAATTGGTGTCCTTTATACAGTTTATATCTCCAGTACCTGGCATTATATCTCCAGTACCTGGATCACTGCCTTGTCGTGGCGAGGGGGCTTGGCCCGACAAACTGACATTTATGTCAGATCCAGCCCTCATAACAAATGAGTTTGACACCTCCGCTCTAAAGCCCTGCACAGCCTCTCCCACATGCAGCCTCGGAGGCCTAAGCTTCTGAGCATAGGCCGATGGGAGCCCCAGAGAGGGCCTTTTTGGCGGTGCCCCCAGAGTCTGGCAGGAAGATCCATCTGTCCCGCTCCGCCGTCGTCTTCTGACAGGGGCGAAGACGTCCATGTTTTGGTGGGCGTTTCCTCACTATCCCCCTTCTTGTTGATGAGTTTTGTTAGCTGTTGTTTTGAATTGTTTTGCATACATGTACGAGCATGTGTATGTGCTCTTAAAAGATGGGTTCAATGCTTTTGATTGCTTGGTGTAGTGGTTTGGTGTAGTGGTTAAGTGCGCGGACTCTAATCTGGGAGAATCGGGTTTGATTCCCCACTCCTCCACTTGCAGCTGCTGGATGACCTTGGGCAAGCCGTAGTTCTGACAAGAGCTGTTCTTGAAAAAAAGACCAGTTTCTGTCAAGAGCTCTCTCAGCCCCACCCACCTCACAGGGGTGTCTGTTGTGGGGAAAGGAAGGGAAAAGAGTTTGTAAGCCGCTCTGAGACTCCTTTGGATAGGGAAGGGTGGGGAATAAATGCAATCTCTTCTTCTTCTTTGCCACATTGGGGGACCCTAAACTGTGTGTGAAGGTGGCAGGGAAATGCTTTAAATCGATGGGTTGGAGGGGCTGCCTTCCTGAAGCTCTCTTTTGGCTCTGCAGGAGGGCATGGTGCTGAGCCCCCCCTCCCCAGTGGGGTGGGGGAACACTAGAGCTGAGAAATGCGACAGAAAGGCACAAGCCCCACGGCCTGGCTTCTGCGCTGGGGCAAAAACGTGGGCCCCGGGGCAGTTGGCAGGCATCCCACAGGAGAGGGCGTGCCCGGCGTAGTCCCTGTTCTGCCTCTGGTGCCCGGGGCCAAGGTGACTTCCCGGTCGGTCGGTCCACAGCTCTAGGCTCCAAGGCCTCGCTTCTGCTGCCTCCCTGGGAGAAGGTCTTTCCCGGCTGGGTCCGCAGCAGATTGGTCCAGGAAGGGCTCTTCGGGGCCTGCCCTTAATTGCCTCGGAGCTTCGGAAACCGGAGAGCTGGTTTCTGTTGCTGCTTAATTGGCCTCCTGGGCGGGCGGAGAGGGCCCGGCTTTGATGCGTGTGTGTGTGTGGGGGGGAGTGTTTGTGCTGCCAGGAGCAAAGAGGCTGCTGGATCGGCAGGCCCCAGCGCACACTCTGTAGGCTTTTCTGGGCCTCCTCAGAAGTAAGCCAGAGGCTCCAGCACGGGGGGGGGGGCTGCTGCTGCTGGACCCACACGTGACGTCCCCGAACTGGAGACACAGGAGCTGGGGCACAGAAGGAACACCCAGCGGTGGCTGACTTCCAGCTAAAGAGGAGCAGGGCCTCGGGCCTGCTTGGAGCCTTGTCCGTCCCAGCTGGGCCGCGGGTGGGAAGCAGGCGGTCTCCTCTCCTTTTGGATGGTCTGCAGAAAACCGCTGCAAGAGCGGAAGGCTCCCCCTCTTCCTCCTGCCCTCTGTTTGGTGTTGTGGTTAAGTGCGCGGACTCTAATCTGGGAGAACCAGGTTTGATTAATCCACTTGCAGCTGCTGGATGACCTTGGGCAAGCCAAAATTCTATCAGAGCTGTTCTCTCAATCAGTCCTCAAAAGAGCTCTCCCAGCCCCACCTACCTCACAGGTTGCCTGATGTGGGGAGGGGAAGGGAAAGGAGTTTGTCAGCTGCTCTGAGACTCCGAGTGAAGGGCGGGGGATAAATCCAATCTCCTCCCCCCCTCCTCCGCTGCTGCTGCTGCTTGTTCCTGCAACTCCCAGGCCTTTGCAAAGTCCCTGAGAGCAGGCGCCAAGTCTGCCTTCCTGGGGTTTTCTGGATACAGCATCACGTGGGTGGCGTCAGTGCCTTCTGGCCCTGGGGGGTTTGGCTCGGAGGAGGAGGAGATTGGATGTATACCCAAAGGAGTCTCAGAGTGGCTTACAAACTCCTTTCCCTTCCCCTCCACACAACAGACACCCTGTGAGGCAGGTGGGGCTGAGAGAGCTCTTGACAGAAACTGCTCTTTTTCAAGGACAGCTCTGACAGAACCACGGCTTGCTCAAGGTCATCCAGCCAGGTGCAAGTGGACGAGTGGGGAATCAAACCCGGTTCTCCCAGATTAGAGTCCGCGCACTCAACCACCACACCAGACTGGCTCGGGGTTCTTTTTTTAACTGAAAATACAAACAAATGCAATTGATTCCTAGGAGCGAAAGCAATACTGTGTGCCAAAGGAAAAAGAAAATACTATGCGGTGCCTTTTTTGTACTGCATACAAGGTTTGGGGTCGGTTGGCTTGGTTCCCGTCTGAAGCAGGGTCTCTTCTCCTCCCGCCCCTTTTAGCTTTGCGCTGGAGGCCTCCTGTCCTTCATCTGATCTCTCGCTCTCTCCCCCCCACACACCTTTGCTCTTTTCACAGCCATCGAGGTGCTGACCTCCCCACCAGGACAGCATGTCGGGCCCCGTGCCAAGTCGAGCGAGGGTCTACGCCGATGTGAACACCCAGAGACCCCGCGAGTATTGGGACTATGAGTCGCACGTCGTGGAATGGGGGTATGGTCACTGGGGGCTCTTCTGTGGGGCAGGTGTTGGGTGGGCCTCCCAAGAGAGGGTTAGCCAGATGCTGATGGGGGCTCTGGCTTCTCCTTGAGCCCTCCCTGCATTTCCTGGCTGTGCCAGGAGCTGGTGTGCCAACCTCTACCCTCCTCACAGCCAGGCAAAATCAGGGCAACCGAGGGGCCTGGGTACCGCAACCGCTACCAGCCATGCTCTTTGTGCACAGCTGTCCTGGAAATGTCAGCTGAAAAAAAACAGAACCGCTTCGTGGTCCCCAAAATTGCCTCCAAGCCAGCCTGCCTGCCTGGTAAACATTTCTGTTGGCTCAGAAGTTTTGCAAGGCAGCATGAAGTTATGACACCCTCCAGTATAAATAGAATGGAGGAAGGATTTTCTCTTGGGGCAGGCAGGTGACAGCTGGGCGAAGGGAGGGCAGAGTGCAGGCCCAGGGCTGCTGGGAGGACCATTGGCCCCTTTCCCTTGAACCAGTTGGTGTCCTCTGGTTGCTGGGATTGGTATCCGGAGTGAAGAATCACAGAGTTAGAAGGGACCTCCAGGGTCATCGAGTCCAGCCCCCTGCACACTGCAGGAAATTCACAAATACCTCCCCCCTCCCCACACCCTCAGTGACCCCAATTCCATGCCCAGAAGATGACACGCACACAAAAAAACCCTCCAGGATCCCCAGCCAAAATGGCCTGGAGAAAAACTGCTTCCTGACCCCAAAGTGGCCATCAGCATTTCCCTGGGCGTGTAAGAAAGGGCCACGAGAACTAAACACTGAGGCAACCCTTCCTGCCCTGATCTGCCTAAGCTCACAGAATCAGCATTGCTGTCAGATGGGGCCATCTAGCCTCTGTTTGAAAACCTCCAGAGAAAGAGAGCTCACCACCTCCCG
>NW_015165973.1:49153-64157 GCF_001447785.1 Gekko japonicus
AAAACTCTTCTGATTTAATTTCAACCTGTTGGTTCTGGTCCGACCTTCTGGGGCAACAGAAAACAATTCCGTACCATCCTCTAGCCATTCAAATACTTGCAGATGGTTATCATATCCCTTCTCAGTCGTCTCCTCTCCAGGCTAAACACACCCAGATCCTTCAACCTTTCCTCACAGCACTTGGTCTCCAGACCCCTCACCATCTCCTCTGGACACGTTCCAGCTTGTCTGCATCCTTCTTAAATTGTGGTGCCCAAAACTGAACACAGTAGACTAGGTGAGGTTTCACCAGAGCAGAGTAAAGCGAGAGTAAAGTAGCTGGACCTTGGTCTGAAACAGCAAACTGGAGCAAGGTCTGGGAATACTGATGATAGAGCAGTCCTTTCATAACATTTCAGAGACCCTAAGGGTGGAATCTTGCCTTGACAATGAAGCACCCATTAGGGGCTTGCCAGCAGTAAACCCTAACAATAGGCTGTCCAGTGAAGAAGTGAGCAGTGACTAGAGATGTGAAGGCCCGGAAAAAAAACGGAAAAATTAGGGGGGGAAACGTTTTTCCCCTGTTTTTTTCCAGAAGCCTTTTTTGTTTTCCCCCCCAAAATTGGAAAAATTGAAAAAAGAAAAGAAAAGAAAAAAAATTGATTATGTAGCGTTTTATTTTAACATGATTGATAAAATATTTTAAGACAAGGTGTTCAAATATTTTCCAAATCAGTTCTAAAATATATGTATATATAGTATCAGATTGATCTAATTTCTGTGCACTGAGGACAAGCAAGTCCTAGGTTACAAACTGAACTCTCCAATGCAAGAACAAGATGCATTTCTTCCTTTAGAAGGTGCTATTGTCACAAGAAAAGAAAAAGGTTTCAGTTTTGTTTTTGCATGTGGGAGGGTATTCTGTTTGTAATAATTGTTTGGATACACTATATTTTTAATATGCTAGTTGTGATAATTTCATGCCAAGTAAAAATGTCCATAGTCATATTTCAAGGTGCCACTGGACTCAGGCTCTTTTCTCCTGCAATAGACCACCCAAGACAGACCACTCCTTCCTGCAGAGATTGCAGACGTCCGCCCCACCCCACAAGTCCTGCCACCGTGAGAGCTAAGAGTGTTGGATGTAAAGGCTTTGGCGTAAGAGGGGGACTCTTGTGACCAGTGGATGGAGGGCACTCCTGGGGTCAGGTGGCAAAACCAGAAAAGCAGCACCTGGATTCAAACCGTCAGAGCCTCCAGAGCAGCAGTCGAAGGCTCAGAACAGGAGTCGCTTCCTGGCCCGGTGGCCTTTGCCCAGATAGTCCAGGAGAATGTCCTGCAGGGGGGTGGGGAACAGGGCCCCAGGGGAGGTTTCCCACTTGGGGGAGAGGTGACAAAGCAGCAGGTGTCCTGGAGAGGATTGTGTTTGTCTGGCCTCTCAAGGCTAGGTGACTGAGGGGCAGCGCCAGACATCCCAGGCTCAGCTCTCTGTTTCTCAGGCTCAGCAGAAATATTTGCTGTTGGCTTCAGTATTTCTTGCTGATTCCAACCAGGTCTCCGTTTCCAGACTATGCCGACAGAATTACTCCTGGGACGTTACTTAAAAATAGCCCAGGAACAACGTATTTGTATCTGTAACACTTCTGTGGAGGATCTTTTTCATTATGTCATGGTCTGCCCATTGTACTGGGAACCGAGATGTAGATTCTTGACTGCAATAACAGATCAATTGCAAAAATTTTCTGACACCGATAAATTAATATGTCTGCTGTCAGATGCAGACCCTACAGTTTCCTATAGGGTAGCACTCTTCGCCTTAGCGGCTAGGAAAATCAGGGCCAAGAACATAGGACAATGAAATGAAATTGAGCTGTAAAACGGCAATGTAAAACAGCAATGTTTGAGGCTGTGTATGTGTTTCTGGAGATGGGAATCTATAGTTAAGATTTTAATTAATTTAAATACCGAATGTGCAGATTTTAGAGGTTATTACATTTTGAACCTAATTTAAATTCCAGTGCTGTAAGTGGTCTAATTTGTATATTGTTTAAATTTAAATTTTAAATCGTAATGGCCAACGGCTACACAATAAATTTTGCTACTCCAACCAGGACTTCAGGTTACCGGATTGGGTTCTTGATCATTGAGAGCAGAGGGCCGGTTTGCCGCTGGTGGGCCATGGTTGGAAAGTCATGGGGCGGAGCTGGGGGCGGGGGGGGCAGCCACACAGAGGCCTGGTCTCCTGGGGAATGTGAAGGGGGGGGCTTGCTGACCTCTGGCAGCCTCACTCTGTCCTCCCTCCTCCTCTTTGCTCTTCTAGCAACCAAGATGATTACCAGCTTGTGCGGAAACTCGGCCGTGGCAAATACAGCGAGGTCTTCGAAGCCATCAATATCACCAACAACGAGAAGGTGGTGGTGAAGATCCTCAAGGTGAGGGAGCGCGGCGGGGAAAGGGGTCCGTCGGCTCTCGGCTGCGTGCTGCTCCTGAATGCAGCCGGACGAGTGGCTGCAGGCCTGGATGTCTTTGCCTGAGCCAGGGGGCCTTCGGCAAGTGGCACGCCGTCGAGCACTCTCTGCCATACTTTATTTATTTTTATTTATTTTATTCATTTGATTGATACCCCGCCCTCCCCGCAAGCAGGCTCAGGGCGGCTCACACTGGTCAGTACCAGTGCTCCCTCTAGGCTGTGGAGTCTTGTGAGCAAAAATTCTGCTTTGTGAGCTACCAGCATTAGAAGAAGAAGAAGAAGAGTTTGGATTTACCCCCCGCCCTTCACTACCCAAAGGAGTCTCAGAGGGGCTTGCAAACTCCTTTCCCTTCCCCTCCTCACAACAGACACCCTGTGAGGCAGGTGGGGCTGAGAGAGCTCTTGACAGAAATGGCTCTTATGAGAACTACGGCTTGCCCAAGGTCATCCAGCCAGGTGCAAGTGGAGGAGTGGGGAATCAAACCCAGTCCTCCCAGATTAGAGTCCGCGCACTTCACCACGACACCAAACTGACATAAAGTTGTGAGCAAGTGATTTGGCTACTGCATAAATTAGTTTGGTTTGGAGCCATCCTTCCTGAGCTAAGACAAAAATGTGTGAGCCGGAGGCTAAAAAACTGTGAGCTAGCTCACACTAGGAGCTGTGGTGGCTCAAGTGGTTAAGACGCTGAACTGCAGGCTGTGGAAGGTCGGTAGTTCAGCAGTTCGAGACCCGAGTGTGCCGCATGACGGAGTGAGCGCCCGTCTCTAGTTCCAGCTCCTGCCAACCTAGCAGTTCAAAAGCAAGAAATTGCAAGTAGATAAACAGGTACCACTTCGGTGGGAAGGTGACAGCGTTCCGTCCGCCTTGGTGTTTAGTCATGCTGGCCACATGACCACGGAAACGTCTTCGGACAGCGCTGGCTCTTCAGCTTTGAAACGGATATGAGCACCGCAACCCTAGAGTTGGATCCGACTGGCTTTTGAGCAAGGGAAACCTTTACCTTAGTTCACACTAACTCAGCTTAGAGGGAACACTGGTCAATACAAACAGCAATTAAAATCACGTAAAGTCCTCTAAAAACAGTTCAGGTATAAATAAATCACGATTCATAAAGTGCTGGCGATAGTTGATTAATTATTTAAGATGGCTTACTTGAGAGTGGTGACGATGACTTAATGAGGGTGACGATGCTGGCCAGCCGCACAGGGCTGTTGTAACAAACGCCAAGGGAGTGTACATGAGTCATCTTTACTCGTGGTGGTGGTGGTGCATTTTGCGGAATGTGGATCTCTGCCCAAAGGAGCTTGCAGGCGAAAGTTCAGCACAAGTGAGGCAGTGACAGGGAAGAACGCCTGCTCGTTCCTGTTACTCATGGGATGTGGGGTGGTTCACTAGGGAGACTGGGCCAAAGGTAAAGAAGGCAAAAAAGAGAGAGAGAATCTTTTGAGGAAAGATTTGAAGACGCAGGTCCTCCAGGTCTGTGGGGTGGGAGGGTAGCAGTTCCAGGTGTCAAGGGAAGGGAGGGCAAGGGGAGGCATTTGAGAGGGCAGAGGGGACCTTTGGGTGACTGAGGATGGGGCAGCCAGAGGAGCACAAGTCCTGGCCAGGGTGCGTCTAGGCACGTCTAGTCAGTTTGGTGTGGTGGTTAAATGTGCGGACTCTAAGCTGGGAGAACCAGAGGGTGCTCCTGTCTAAGAGTCCGCACATTTAACCGTGGGCAAGCCGTAGTTCTGATAAGAGCTGTTCTTGAAAAAGAGCAGTTTCTGTCAGAGCTCTCTCAGCCCCACCCACTGCTCGGCGCAGGGGTGACAAAGGGCACAGGGGCGACAAAGGGCAGAGCAGAGTCAAGGAGGAAGTCCAGGCCGCCCGTCTGTCCCGCGGGGTGGATGTTGGCTGAGGGGACCTGCCATCATTGCCGCGCATGGCTGGTGGTGGATCTCCGCCTGAGACTGTCGCGGGGCCACGCCTGGTTGGCCTCGGCTGTCTTTGTGGCTCGCTTCGTTCAGACCTGTGGCTGCTGCCTTCATCATTCCAGGAGCTTCTGGGCTCGCATCGGCTGTTCTGTGCAGACCGACACAGCTGCTCCGTGAAACTGCCGTGCTAAAGTTTGCCCAGGGAGCCAGTGACTGATGCTCCTGGAAGGCCTCCTTGGTACTGAGACTTAGCAAGACCTTGGCAGCGCGCCGTGTTCCCAGAAGCCTTTCTCCCTTTGTGTTCGCAGACAGCCTGTAGTGCAGCTCCCGGCCAGGGGCGTGGTCATGGGCTTGCTGCCAGGGCCTCTGCACTGCCTTGTGAGCGACTCTCTCGCAGGCAAGCGGATGATGGCAGCCCCCACCCCCAGGAGATGGCTCTGGCTGGGCAGGCCAGTACTCCAGTATCCGAATGGCTTTTGAGATTGTAGCCGCTCCCGTGGGCTTTTCAGGTTTCCGTGTGGGAGGAGGAAGAGCCTGAGGTGTATGCCACCTACCTGCTCCGTGCGTTTTGTGTGTCGCCCCGCATGCAGCCAGAGAGACTCATTTTGCATTCTGTGGAGACGTTTTCTTATCAGAACAGGGGTCATGAAGCCCAGTACCACGCTGGTCCAGGGGGCTGCAGATCTGTGCTGGGGGAGGCCCTCTTGTGGAGGAGTGGCCATTCCTGTGTTGGTGCCTTGACTCTGAATGTCTTCCTGAAGCCATTGTGCCTGCCTCTGCACCCCCCCTTTGTTTTGGGCCGTTTGCAGAAATGCCATCCACTCTAGAGTTCACCCCAGTCATTCAGCCATTGGGTCCCACTCAATGCTCCCTCTAAGCTGTGGAGTCTTGTGAGCAAAAATTCTACTTGGTGAGCTACTGACATTACAGTTGTGAGTGGGTGACTTGACCACTGAACATAAGAACATAAGAGATGCCAATGTTGGATCAGGCCAAAGGCCTATCCAGTCCAACACTCTATATCACACAGTGGCCAGAAATACCAGTGCCATCAGGAGGTCCACCAGTGGGTCCACTGCATAAATTAGTTTGGTCTGGAGCCCTCCTTCCTGAGCTAAGACAAAAATGTGTGAGCTGGAGAGCCAGTTTGGTGTAGTGGTTAAGTGTGCGGACTCTAATCTGGGAGAACCGGGTTTGATTCCCCACTCCTCCACTTGCACCTGCTGGCGTGACCTTGGGTCAGTCACAAGCTCTGGCACAGCTGTCAATGAAAAAGAGCAGTTTGTGTCAGAGTTCTCTCAGCCCCACCCACCTCACAGGGTGTCTGTTGTGGGGAGGGGAAGGGAAAGGAGTTTGTAAGCCACTCTGAGACTCCAAGTGAAGGGCGGGGTATAAATCCAATCTCCTCTTCTTCTTCTAAAAAACTGTGAGCTAGCTCACACTAACTCAGCTTAGAGGGAACACTGGTCCCACTGTATCCTTGCTACAGGAAACCCTCTGCAGATCTGTAGTTGCCAGAGAAGGCAAGCACTAGGAACAGACGGACCCATCCTCTGAGCCCAGAGCACTCAAGCACTTAGTTATTCCAGTGGTGGGTGGGGAAGAACAACGGGTTTGCCATCTTACACCTTGCTAGAATGTCATTCCTCAGGGGACAGAGTTGGAGACAGCCAAATGACTAGATAGTTTTTTTTCTTCCTCTTGAGGCAGGAAGATCAGAATGACCCTAAGGGGGGTGGAAATGGGAGATTACACATTCCCAAGACCCAGGGAAGAAGCTCTCTTCTTAGGGTTCATGTCCAGGGAGACACAAGCCTAGGGACTCCTTCTTGCCCACCTGGTGAGGGATGGTGGGGAGAGTTCTTAATGCTCCTGTTTCAGGATTCACCAGCCTGTCCTGGGGACCACAGCCTTCAGGACGAGTGCAGACTTCAGGGTTTAGAGGACTGCAGGTTTTCACCTTTCCTTCTGTCCTTGCTCAGCCCGATGGTTGAACAGACTGTGTGTACTCTTTTTATTTTTGTTTATCAAACTTTGATGCTCAGAGCCTGGTTTCTGTAAAAGCTATGCCTATTTGGTCTTCCTATCCAAAGAGTACTAACAGGAAGAAGCAGTGGGTGAGCTTGCCATCCCTTGAGTGCAAGGGCCAAAAAATTGCGCATGCGCAATAGATCGTCTGTGCATTAACTCACAGGAGCAAAGCAGGAGACGCAGCAATCCGGCAGAGCTGCTAAACGGCAACAGAGGTATAGAGAGCTGGGTAGGCAAATCCATCCAGTGGCTGATACGCTTCCTATCCAAAGAGTACTAACAGGGAGGAGCAGTGGGTGAGCTTGCCATTCCTTGAGTGCAAGGGCCAAAAATTGTGCAGGTGCAATAGATCGTCCGTGCATTAGCTCACAGGAGCAAAGCAGGAGACGCAGCAATCCGGCAGAGCTGCTAAACGGCAACAGAGGTATAGAGAGCTGGGTAGGCAAATCCATCCAGTGGCTGATACGCCTTGATTTTTGGGGTGGGGTGGGGGGTTACTACCCAGTTTGTTTTTGGTATCCTCCAGGAGTGAGGGGAAGAGAAGGCATCACTCATAGGAGACTTGGGGCGGCCATGGTGTTTTCTGACCTCCTGGGGACTTGAAGGAATGGAAGTGGGCACAGGCTGTTCCTTCACGGGCCATGCTAGCTGTTAATGGAGGCCACCTCTTGGGTTTGGTGTAGTGGTTAGGAGCGATCCGGCAGAGCTGCTAAACGGCAACAGAGGTATAGAGAGCTGGGTAGGCAAATCCATCCAGTGGCTGATACTCCTTGATTTTTGGGGTGGGGTGGGGGGTTACTACCCAGTTTGTTTTTGGTATCCTCCAGGAGTGAGGGGAAGAGAAGGCATCACTCATAGGAGACTTGGAGCGGCCATGGTGTTTTCTGACCTCCTGGGGACTTGAAGGAATGGAAGTGGGCACAGGCTGTTCCTTCACGGGCCATGCTAGCTGTTAATGGAGGCCACCTCTTGGGTTTGGTGTAGTGGTTAGGAGCGCAGATTCTAATCTGGGAGAACCAGGTTTGATTTCCCCACTCCTCCACGTGCAGCTGCTGGTGTGACCTTGGGTCAGTCACAAGTTTTCTCAGAGCTGTTCTCTCAAGGGCAGTTTTTGTCAAGAGCTCTCTCAGCCCCACCTACTTCCCAGGGTGTCTGCTGTGGGGAGGGGAAGGGAAAGGAGATTGTGAGCCACTCTGAGACTCCTTTGGGTAGTGAAGGGCCATGGGGTATACATCCAACCTCTTCTCTTCCTCTTCTTCTTTACTCATGTGAGACCGCCGCAGTCCTACCCTGACACTCTTAAAGAGTACGCTGCATACAGGGGCAGGAAGCTGGACCTCGTGCCCCCTAACCCTCCCAAGATGCTCGAGAGGATGTAGCACGGGTGGTGTGAAGTCAGCAGGGGCTTTAGATGGCCCATGAAATTAATTTTGTTGAAGCTTTTGGAGTAAGTGGGAGAGTGGCACTAGGAAGCAAACGGATGTTTCTAGGTTTTTCAGAAATGGAATTTTAGCCTGAAGTTTGCTGCTTGCAACTGCTTGTGTTCAGTCTGTTTTCAAAACAAGGGGGGGAGGGGTGTCAGCTTTCTAGCAAGTGGAAAGAAACACACTGGAGATGTGGCCGGACTCCTTCCAGGGGTTGTCGAGGGGCAGTGAAAGCTTTGTGGTTTTCACGAAGTGTGATGTGCGATGTGGCAGCAAAGAAAGCTAATGCAGTCTTGGGATGCATCAACAGAAGCCTTGTGTCCAGATCACGGGAGGTGGTCGTTCCGCTCTATTCTGCTAGGGTCAGGCCTCACCTGGAGTCCTGTGTCCAGTTTTGGGCACCACATTTCAGGAAGGATGTTGACAAGCTCGAGCGTGTCCAGAAGAGGGCAACCAGGATGGTGAGAGGGTTGGAGTCCAAGTCTTACAAGGAAAGGCTGAAAGGGTTGGGTCTGTTTAGCCTGGGAAAGAGAAGGCTTAGGGGGGACATGATTGCAGTCTTCAAGTATTTGAAGGGCTGTCATGTAGATGATGGAGTGGATCTATTCTCTCTTGCTCCGGATTGCAAGACTACATCTAATGGGTGGAAATGACCGGCTAAATATCAGGAGAAACTTCCCAACGGTAAGAGTGGTTGAGCAGTGGAACAGTCTGCCTCGGGAGGTGGTGGATGCTCCTTCGCTGGACGTTTTCAAGCAGAGGTGGCTGGATGGCCATCTTTCGGGTCTGTTGTAGGGTTATTATCTTTCGGCTGTGCTCCTGCAGAATGCAGGGGGTTGGACTAGATGACCTGCAAGGTTCCTTCCGACTCTAACCTTCTATGAGTCTGTGGTTCAGTCCGTGTGTCTGTGCTGCCCTGTGAGTGCATTGCCCCTCTTTCTCGGAGGAGGGGTCCAGGCAGGTGGAGGGGAGGGCCTAATCTCAGGCCGCCTTCTCTACCCAACCTGGCAGGGTGGCTCTCTGGAGCTGCAGGCGGCAGGAGGCTTCCCCGAGTGCCGTTCCCCAAAGACCCTCTTGGCTAGAGAGGCCGGGAACTGAGAGGAAGCCGCTCGGGTCCTTCCCGTCTCAGCGTGGTCCAGGGTCTGCCTTGGATCTGTGTCTATTGACAGCCTCTTGCAGGAAGCTTTAAGGACCGCTTGAATTTTCTTTTTTTTACCTGGTTTGTCGTCTTGTTCCAATTTTTAGTATAGGATTGCTTGAGTGTTTAAAACTTGCTTTAGTTTGCTTCTTGTATTTATTGATATCAGATTCTGTTGTAAGCCGCCCTGAGCCCATTTTGGGACAGGGCGGGATAACTAAAATAAATCTCAAGACTCTTGCGGTGGAGAGGAGCCCCCACATGGCCCCCAGCGGGCACGTCGGCTGCCCTCTGCTTCCAGGGCAAACCCACCAGGTGGCTCGAAACAAAGCCCCCCCCGCCTATTTCAGCTGTCTGGGACGACTGTTTGATTCTCTTTTCGCAGCCAGTCAAAAAGAAGAAAATCAAGCGTGAAATTAAGATCCTGGAAAACCTCCGAGGGGGACCCAATATTATCAGCCTTCTGGACATCGTCAAGGATCCCGTGGTAAGGACAGCAGCCGCGGAAAACTGATCTCTTCGGGACGGGGAAAGGACTGAAGAGTCTGCTGCCAGCATTTATGTATCGAACCCAAACCCCTCCTCCCATTTCTCCTGCGCTGTCGATCCAAAGCAACTGGCAGTAAACCTTACGGCCACCAGGGCTATTTTTGGGAAGGAACGCACAGGAACGGAGTTCCGACTGGCTCCCGTTGGCCACGCCCAGCAGGAACTCATTAGCATAATAGGCCACACCCAACAGCAGGAACTCCTTAGGATTGGCTACATTAGGGGTGTGTGGCCTAACATGCAAAGGAGTCCCTGCAACAAAAAAAGCCCTGTTGACAACATACAAGGTAAACAGAATAAGAAGCAAAAGGTGGGTGTGGCTGGATGACCACACTTCTGGTAACATGGGGGTGTGGCCTAATAGGCTAATGAGTGGTGCAGTCAGGGGTGTGGCCTAATATGCTAATGAGTTTCTGCTGGACTTTTTCTACAAAAAAAGCCTTGACGGCCACCGTAGCCTTCTGCTGCAGTCCAAGGAAAGAGCCTGCGGCAAGCTCTGCTCCATCCTCTCCTTAGACTGCAGCGGAAGGTGTTGCCTTCACCAGGGTGTCAACGTGGGAAGAAGCATAAGCAGTTACCCCTGAGCTAACCAGGGATGGGCCGCCTTCAGTCTCCCATGATCTCATTTTCTGATAATCCGCTGGTCATGTTTTAACCTGGCGAAGCCAGGTGGTCTCTTCAGGCATCTGGATGAAGTGACCCGAGTCTACGCTCTCAGTTTAAAAATGTCTGAGTGAGACCCGGATTGGGGCTGTGTCCAAACCCCAGCAGCCCCCCCAAACTGGCCAGTCTACCAGTGTCCGTCCCGTCCCCCGTTTGACATGCAGCTAAGAAAGCCGGGGAGGTGGGGGCGGGATAGGGCATGTCTTCCCTGGAGATGTCTCCTGCAGTGCTCCCTCTAAACCAGGGGTGGCCAAACTGCAGCTCTTTTCACACAGTCTATGGTTAATAAAAAGCAAATGTGCATATCTTCCAGTAAAAACGTGTGTGTGTGATACTTGTTCCTGTCTTGTGGCTCTCCAACATCTGACGTCTATTCTGTGTGGCTCTGACAGTGAGCAAGTTTGGCCGCCCCCCTGGTCTAAACTGTGGAGTCTCGTGAGCAAAAATCCTGCTTTGTTGAGCTCCTGGCATTAAGGTCGTGAGGGAGCGATTTGGCTACGCATAAATCAGTTTGCTCTGGCGCCCCATCCCTTCCTGAGCGGAGACACAAATGAGTGAGCCGGAGGCTAAAAAACTGTGTGCTAGCTCACACTCACACAGCTCAGAGGGAACGCTGGTCTCATGCGCTGCCCAGTCTGAGGCTGAAGCCCGATTTGTTTGTTTCTCTCTCCTCCCTCCCTTGGAACGCCTGTTGCCGCTGCCGCCGCCACCCCAGTCACGGACACCCGCTCTGGTCTTTGAGCATGTCAACAACACAGATTTTAAGGTGAGCGGCCTCTGCTGGGGAACCTGCATCCCTCCCTGAACCCTCCCCTTCCCACCAGGAAGAAGTGAAATGGCCCCGATTGGCGGCTCAGGGCAGCTGGGAAGCCCCTCTGCCTCAGGTCGCTGGAGGCTCATCTGCTGAACAGCAGGGCCTGAAATGCCCCCGATTGGCGCATCGGGTTCAGGAGCGCCCTTGACTGCAGCGCTCCTCTGTGCATGGCTTTCCTCTGAAAGGGGAAAAAAAAACCCCAGAAGGCACTGGAGCCGCTAGCTCAGCGGCCGCCTTCTTTCCTCACTGCCTGTCTCAGTCTTGCGTTAAGGCTCAGGTCTTGCGCTTTCACAGCTCAGGTCCGGGGCCGCAAAACAGGAACGTCTCACCTTGTCTGGTGAGCGAGCTGCGTGTCGTGGTTAGGAGCGCGGACGGGCGAACCGGGTTCAATTCCCCCACGCCTCCACATGCAGCTGCTGGTGTGACCTTGGCTCAGTCACGAGTTCTTTCAGAGCAGTTCTCTCAGCCCCACCTACTTCACAGGGCGTCTTGTTGTGGGGAGGGGAAGGGAAAGGAGACTGTGAGCCACTCTGAGACTCCGAGTGAAGGGCGGGGTATAAATCCAATCCCCC
This sequence comes from Gekko japonicus, assembly GCF_001447785.1. Lineage (NCBI taxonomy): Eukaryota > Metazoa > Chordata > Lepidosauria > Squamata > Gekkonidae > Gekko > Gekko japonicus. The sequence goes on from NW_015165973.1 coordinate 60,710, forward strand.
CTTCTTCTTCTTCCTTGTCTCTCCTGTGGGACAGGTGTAGCCTTGTCGTCTCTGGGCCTGCCTGCAGCCCGCCAGTCCCGGGATATCTTTCCAAGGGGACTGGGGTGCGCGTGGGGTAGCAGGGGATCCTTCCTGTCCCTCATGCCGGGGAAGCAATGTGATGGCAAAGTTGCCTTCTGTGGTTGAAGGTGTCGCTTCCTGTTGAGGAGAGGGTTCCAGAGCGTGATGCGAGTGCAAAAGACGAGGGGAAGGCAGCATCGCATCCGTGTCCAGACAGCCAGTGCTGGCTGCCGGGCTCTGCATCTCCCACGTTATCAGAGATCTCGTAAATTGCCTTCTGCGTCCCCGTGGCCACCTCCGTGGCACATCTGTGGCACTTGCAAGGAGAGGAGATTCTCAGAAAGGGGGATGGCCCAGCTTTCACCTGAGGGGGAATCCAAGCCAGCTCCCCAACTCCCTGGCCTTGGAGCCCTTCCCACAGCTCCAGAGGTGTGCCTCGGTTGTGATGAATGGCTGGTTCAGAGAGAGATGCCTTCTGCCACCGCCTTCCATAGCCAGGCTGTGGCCCAGCCATTAAGAACCCGCTGAGTGGAGCCCTGCCTCAGTCTCTCACTAACCTCCGTCCCACAATCCTTCCCTCCCCAGCAATTGTATCAGACGCTGTCGGACTTCGACATCCGGTTCTACATGTACGAAATCCTGAAGGTATGGCCTGGGGGAAAGCAGGGTGTGTGTGTGTGTGTGTGTGAGAGAGAGAGAGAGAGAGGGAGAGAGAGATCTGCTCTAAGCATTGGCCAGCCCTCTGTGGCAGGCTGCAGGATAGAGCGAGAGGGGAGGAGAGGGGGGCTGTTTCTGCTGGAGGAATCCTCCTCCTAGGAGAGTGGTCTTCACATTTGCACAGCCAGGACCCGCAATTAAGCTCCGGGCGTCAGCCACATTCGGCCCTGCCTCATCTGCTGTTCTGTGATGGGCATTCTGCCTGGTAGAATGTGTGTAAGGGTTAGGGTCACAGTGCTTTGAGCACATGAACGGTGCCATGCGAGCAGGGCTGGCCTTTCAGTCTAGTTAGCGAGATGCTCAGTCCGCCCTGCCTTGCCCTCCCCCCTGCTGCTTTGCTCAGCTTCCCTTTGGAGGTGGGGATGTGCTCAACCACCCCCTCTCTGTCCGTCTCCTCAACCCCACAGGCGCTGGATTACTGCCACAGCATGGGGGTCATGCACCGGGACGTCAAGCCACACAACGTCATGATCGACCACGAGCACCGGAAGGTAAGGCCGGCCTGGGGCGGGGCTGGATCCTTTGCCCACAGGGATGCAGCCAGAGAGTCGGAAAGTCCCCCTGCCCCCCACCGGGCTGCCTTTTGCGGGTTTCCTGGGTGCAGTCCAGGGGTGGGTGGGGTCTGACAGCTGCTGTGGAGACGAATGAGCCTCTGTCCCTGTTTCCCAGGCTTTCCCCCTAAAGGGAGCCGATGGATCTGTCCCGCTAGGGGAAGTGCTCTTCTCCGGTACGAGGAGGCCAAGACTCTCTTCCAGTGAGGAGCTCTCCTTGCACCAGAGGAAGGCACCTCCACTGGCATCACGGATCCATCAGGCCCACCCTGTTTTTTCTGGGCAGTCTTGTGTTCTGTTTCTGTTCCATGCTCAGGGTTGCCACTTTCGGGAAAGTCAGGGAAATGAAAATTGGCCAGGGAAATTGGTCTGAAGTCAGGGAAAATCAGGGAAATTGTGATTAAAATATATTCAAGCCATGGATTTTTGACCTGCCTGCTGCGAGAGCCTGATCTGTTCTTGTGGCAACTGGAACGGAGAAGTAGCAGAGTACAAGTAGAACTCAGTGATGCCCTTTCCCAACCATTTTAGATAGGACGTTTATATAATTTTTAGTGTACCTTTAAAACAATAACAAAAATGTTATGTCGTTTGTTAGCATTCAGACTTTACTTGAACTGAAATTTGTATCTTGGTGTAATTTTTGGTGCCATTGCAAAACAGATGTTGCTGCAGTTAATGTCGAAAGAAGCTGACATTAAATCTCTTTGACGAATATTTTTGCAGTTGAGGCTTCTGTAGTTGTAGAGTGGGACCTTACCTTGCATGAATGCAATACGACCAGTGTCCCCTCTAAGCTGAGTTGGTGTGACAGTTTTTTAGCTTCCAGCTCACACATTCTTGTCCTGGCTCGGGAAGGATGGGGCTCCAGAGCAAACTAATTTATGCAGCTGCCAAATCCCTGGCTCACAACTTTAATGTCAGTAGCTCACAAGGTTGAATTTTTGCTCACAAGTCTCCACAGCTTAGAGGGAGCATTGACCTATTCATTTTTTAACTTTTGGTTATATTTGGATGGTGGTCAGGGAAACTGACAAATGTTTTTTTGCCAAGGTGACTTCCCGGTCGGTCCACAGCTCTAGGCTCCAAGGCAGGCTCAGATTATGTTTTCTGTGCAACCTGGGGGGTGGGGGTGGGGCATGCCCTTGCCTGCTCTCAGGAAGGCTTCCCGTGGTGCTGACAGACGGTCTCTCCCTCTGCCTCCTCCTCTTCTGTCTGCAGCTGCGCCTGATTGACTGGGGCTTGGCAGAGTTCTACCACCCCGGGCAAGAGTACAACGTGCGGGTGGCCTCCCGGTACTTCAAGGGGCCAGAGCTCCTGGTGGACTACCAGGTGAGTACGCCTTTCCCCTCAGGTGGATGCGCTGGCATTTCCACAGGGGTGAAGGCGGCGGAGTTGTTGTGTGGCCGGCAGAGCACGATCCTGCCCTGGCACCTCCTTGGCTGGGAGAGGTCTTTGTGGCAGATCTCGGAGCCCCGCTGGCAGGGGTGGGGACGGGTCCTGGCCAAGGCAGGCCAGCATGTTCTGACGCTCTGTGGAGCAGAATCAGCTGCCTTGGGACAAGGTGGTGCGCTCCCCCTCCCTGGCAGTCTTCCAGACAAACCCTTGTCAGGGATGCTCTAGGGCAGGGGTGTCGAACTCATTTGTTATGAGGGCCGGATCTGACATAAATGAGACCTCGTCGGGCCGGGCCACGCGTGTCATAAAATGTAATGCCAGGCAGCGGAGATATAAAACTTCTAAAGGACACAAACACAAAGGGTGTTTTTGTTTTTACTTAAAATAAAAACATGCTTAAAACATTTATTTATTATATTTATACCCCCCGCCCATCCTGCGAACAGGCTCAGGGAGGCTAGCAAGAGCGGTCCAATGTACCTAATTGGCATAAACCCCTCTTAGCACTCTTACAATATTTTGTTTATCGAACAGTGTCTGGTCACTGACACCTCTCGCTCTGAATCGTTGCATCAGAATGTCTGTGCTGTTGCAATCTTGAGTATGCTGTTCAGCTGTGTGTATCTGTAAGCTGCAACCCTACGATGACGCAGCAGCAGCAGCAGAACTGGAAGGAGAAGCAGAAGACAGCCAGTTCCACTGTGGGCCTGAGAGGAGCCTTT
>NW_015165973.1:64451-66111 GCF_001447785.1 Gekko japonicus
GAGGAGAGGGTCTGGGTCACTGGGGGGGGGGGGGCAGAGAGGGAGGCTGCTGCTCGACACTCTCTTTGGACTCTCCCCCTGGTCCGTGCTGTGGCTTCGTCTCCCAGCTGACCGTCCGCGTCTCCCCCCTCTCCCCCCCAGATGTATGACTACAGCCTGGACATGTGGAGCCTGGGCTGTATGCTGGCCAGTATGATCTTCCGCAAGGAGCCCTTCTTCCACGGCCACGACAACTACGACCAGGTGAGGCGGCCGGCCTGTCCCCGCGGCCTTCCTTCCCAGGGGGCCCCGGCCCTCGACACCGTCGGGAGGGGAGGCAAGACCAGGTCTGCCCTTCTCTCTCCTTCCACCCCGCAACGTGGATCTCACTGCAAGGCCTCCCTCCTCTCCCGAGCGCGTTCCCTTTCCAGACCCCCCCCCCCCCCCCGGTGCCTTCCGGTGGCCCTGGGACTTGCCGGGGCTGGGGGGGCCCAGCATCCTGTCTTCCCTGCTCCCACTTCCCCGTCTCCTCTCCCCCCACCCACGTTCACCAGCTCTGTCCCTCCCCAGCTGGTGCGGATCGCCAAGGTGCTGGGCACGGAGGACCTCTACGACTACATTGACAAGTACAACATTGAGCTGGACCCGCGCTTCAACGACATCCTCGGCAGGTGAGACCCGGGCGCACGCGACTGTCCCGCAAAGCCTCCCTCTCGAGGCCGACCTGGTGGGGGAGGCTGTGGTCGCCCCCGGGAGCTGTCTCTGCAGGAGCCTTGCCTGACTTTGGTGGCTGACGTCGTGGCAGCGCGACTTCCGGGGTGGAGAAGGGCGGGGGCCCAAGCCTCTGACGCCGCCCCTCTCTGTCCCCCCCGCCCAGACACTCCCGCAAGCGGTGGGAGCGCTTCGTGCACAGCGAGAACCAGCACCTGGTGAGCACGGAGGCCCTGGACTTCCTGGACAAGCTGCTGCGCTACGACCACCAGACCCGGCTGACGGCCCGCGAGGCCATGGAGCACCCCTACTTCTGTACGTGGGCCTTCCGGGCTCTCCCACGCCCCTCACCCCGTGCCTCGGGCCCTCTCTCGCCGAGGCCGAGTGGCCCTGCCAGTCGCTGGCTCTGCTGGGCTTCCGGCCTCCCAGATGCACACGCGGGGGCCAAGTCGTGCTCCTCCCATCCCCCATGGGTGTGTGGGGGGGAGGTATTTGTGAATTCCCTGCCTTGTGCAGGGGGTTGGACTAGATGACTCTGGAGATCCCTTCCATCTCTTAAGCCTTGGTTGCTTTGTGTTCTTGGGCACGCGGGGGGGCTTTGCCGCCGTCCAGGTGGTTTTTGGGTTAGGGAGGGGTATCTCCACGCTCTGCAAAGGGGCCGGGCTGTGCTGCTGAGCAGCTGGGCTCCAGGGCTGCTTTGTGACAGGAGCCCCTTGGAGGGGGGCGGCTCCCGCCGAGTCCTCCGCGTCCAGCAGACCCGAATTCTCCCGGAGCACCAGCCTCTCCCGGCTCAGCATCCGTCTCTCTGCTTTGCTTTGGCCCCACAACACGGATCTCACTGGAAGGCCTCCCTACTCTCCTGCGCGCTCCCTTTCCAGAGGAGGCTTCCCCCCCCCACGCCTCCCGGTGGCCCCCTGGGACTTGCTGGGGCCGTGGGGCGGCATCCTATCTTCCCCGCTCCCCCTCCCCC
>NW_015165973.1:66127-69470 GCF_001447785.1 Gekko japonicus
CCCCGTGGGCAGCTCTCCGTGCAGCTGCTGCTGGATTCCTCAGCTGGCCCCAAAGGAGAGCCTTCCCTCTCCTGGGTGCTGCTGGGCCCGAAGGAAGGTGCCCCCCCACAGGCTTCTCTCTGGGCCCTGCTCGTTGGCCCCCCAAGGCAACTGGAGGCGGGACTCAAGGGACCTGGGCTGGCCTGCTGCTCCAGCAGGGCTCGTCTTTGTGTGTGTGTGTGTGTGTGTTAATTTTTTTTTTATTTTTAACCACATACAGAAACTTACAATGAACAAAACCCAAACCTATAAGAAATACAACCTTGTAATATAAAACCCAAAGCTTGCTAGACAATCAGAGTGTGGAAAATGTCCTTATAGACACAGCCACACATTAGAATCCTGACGATTTGGAAGATACTAAGTTTGAGAAAATCAATAACGGGGGACCAAAAGTTCTGCGTGTTGATACTAAAAAGTTGAACTGGGCTCTTCTGATGTCCCCCGCCTTCCCTCGTAGATCCAATAGTGAAAGATCCTGCACGGATGGGCTCCTCGACGGGACTTTCCTCCGCTAACACCCCTGTCAGCTCCTCCAGCATGTTGGCAGGTAGGTTTTGGGGCCCAGCGGAGGCAGCCCTCCAGTTCTTGGCCAAGGCAGGTCTGGGAAGGAGGACCGCGGGTTCTGCGCTGAAGCGGGGGGGGGCCCGCGGCCACGTCTCTGCCTCGCTCACGGCGCCTCTCTTTCCTCCCTCCCCGCCGTATCCAGGGATCGCTTCCATGGCTGCCTCCCAGCCCATCGGCAGCTTGGCCGCCTCGCCCGTCATCTCCTCTCCAAACACTCTGGGCTCGCCGGTCCCTGCCGCCGCCGGAGCACAGCCTTGAACACGCCGCCAACGCCACCTCTGGCTTCCAGCGCCACCAGGGTCGGGGCTTCTCCTCTCCCCCGCCTGCCCTTGCAAGGCGGCAGGAGGAGGACGGGGGGTGGGGTGTCCCCTCTGGAATGGTTTTTTTTCTGTTATGTCGAAGAGCAGAGCCCCTCAGCCGCCGCTGCTGCTGCTCCTCTTCCTCCTCCTCCCCCTGCGCGGCAGCAAGCAAGCACGGACTCTGGCGACGGACGGAGGCCTCTCTCTGGGTCCATGTCGCGTGACGGTAGCTGCGTTCTTCCCAGGAGGCGTGGGGCTGGCGATGCAGCTGCAGTGTAGACACTGAAATGGAGAATAAAATTTATTTTCTATGTCCCTAACGGGCCCGCCTGGCCGCTGGCTCATTTCGGAGGGGAGGGGCCCTGCCCGCTTCCTCAAAGCACTTGGCGGGCGCCAGGGAAGGTGTCATTGGGTGCCATGTTGGGCGTTTGGGGGTAGAGTCTTGGTCGCCTGGTGCTCCCAGGACTGAGCACAAAAGTTCCTGTCCAGTGTCCTCCTGGATGTGTCAGATGTCTAAATGCTGCATTTAGGAAAACACGCCTCCGTGAGCTGAAACGCCAAAGTCACGCCTGTGACTTTTTCTGCAGAGTGACTGACACGGCAGGTGAAAGGTGTTAGGATTTGGCACTGGACCCCGTGGCTACTCCGGCCCCTCCCCAGATAAGCGAAGACCGATGCTTTGCAGTCACAGCCCTGTGGGCCAAAGCGCTTGAGCGGCCAATTGCGTGGGCCGGGGCTGCAGGAGGAGTTTAATCTCCCCACCCCCACCCTGAGCGCGACATATCTTGTCTTGCTTCCGATACCAGAGCTGTGCCAGCCCCTTTCCTTGCTTGGGCAGAGGGAGCACCCGGTGCCTGGTGCTTCTCACTCACCACCTCTCGGGCTCGTCTCCCAGTGGCTCTTGTCAGTGAGGGGCTGGCAGTGGGCAGGGCTTGGCCCTGCAGCTTCATTCAGTATTATGAGACTTGTTCCATTCAGAGCCCACCTTTCTTCCCAACGGGGTCCCTAGCCAGCTTGCACGATCCTCTTTGCCCTCACATGAACCTTGTGAGGTAGGTTAGGGTGAGTGCACGTGGGTGTGTTTGTGTCTGGCCCAGGATCGCTCAGCAAGCTTCCTTGGCGGAGGGGAGATTTGCACCCGAGCCTCCCAGATCTTAGTCTGGCAGTCAGACCACTACACCACTCCGGTTGCCTCTCACATGGAGGGATGGACGGTGGCTGGTGACAAGAAGGCAGTACAAGGCATTGGGCAGGGCCAAGTGGCTACAGGATCAGCAGGTGCCACGGCTGTCCTAAACAGGAGGATCCTGGCTCTCCAAAGTTCACTTGCCTGCCCACGGGGTGATGTGGCAGGCCGTGCCCGTGTGCTCTCCTGGGTGTATGTGTTACCCAAAGAGGCATTGTCTCCTATTTAATTGGGGGAAATTAGCTTTGAAGGAGACAAAGCAAGAGGGGGTAACTGGGATTCTCCACCAATGTATACCAGGATTTTTCCCCTTTAAGAGAACTCTCAAATAAAACAAGCAAATGTTCAACCAGAAAGGGTTTTTTAAAAAAAATTTAAAAGAGAAATAAAAGGGCAAAACACACACACAAACACACTGAAAACACACACAAGGCTAACTAAGGAAATCAGGAGGAGAAGGGGAAAGCAATTTTGGGGAAGGCTGTAATTACCACAGAAAGAGGCCCACAGAGGCAGCAGCAAAACGACCAGTGGTTCACAGAGAGAAGGCCTAAACGAGTTTGGGGGTGTGATTTAAAGATCCAAGAACTCCCCCACACAACTATGGAGCAGGATGCCATAATTTATAGGGCAACATGCTCCCTGGGGCAAGCTGACGTATTGGGCCCCCAGACAAAACTCATTGGGTTTTTTGGAGGTGGGCAATGATTTAGGAGGATCTTGATGGGTTTTCCTGAGGTGAACTATAAATGTAAATGGTGCTTGATAACCCTGTAAGTATCGGATGGGAAAAGCTACCAGGTTTGGTAAATAGTGTTAAGTGTTGCTTAATTAAAACTTTATTCAAATGCATTAGAAGCAGGAAACCAGCCAGGGAGGCACTGGGGCCCTTGGATGACTCCAGTTTTTAAAAGGATTACTGAAGGACAATAGGAAAATGGCTGAGAAGCTGAATGCATTTTTTGCCTCTGTCTTCACTGTGGAAGATGAGAAGTGCTTGCCCACTTCAGAACTGCTGATTTCGGGAGGGGTGTTGAAAGACCTTTGTCAGATTAAGGTGACGAGAGAGGAGGTCCTTTGACTGATAGACAACTTAAAAACTGATAAATCACCAGGCCCAGATGGCATACATCCGAGAGTTCTGAAATAGCTCAAATGTGAACTTGTAGATCTCCTGACAAAAATATGTAATTTTTCCTTAAAATCTGCCTCCATTCCTGAGAACTGGAAGGTAGCTAATGTCACTCCCATC
>NW_015165973.1:69592-80404 GCF_001447785.1 Gekko japonicus
CATCTTTAAAAAGGGTTCCAGAGGAGATCCGGGAAATTACAGGCCAGTCAGTCTGACGTCGATACCGGGTAAATTGGTGGAAACCATTATTAAGGAAAGAATTAGTAGGCACATAGATGAACAAAACCTATTGAGGCAGACTCAGCACGGTTTCTGTAAGGGAAGATCTTGTCTCACTAAGCTGTTAGTGTTTTTTGAGGGAGTGAACAAACATGTGGACAAGGGGAACCCAATAGATGTTGTTTACCTTGACTTCCAGAAAGCTTTTGATAGGAGCCTTTGATGAGCTCAATAGTAACGGGATAAAAGGATAAGTCCTCTTGTGGATCAAAAACTGGCTAACTAATGGGAAACAGAGTGAGTATAAATGGGCAATTTTCTCAGTGGAGGGTGGTAAGCAGTGGGGTACCGCAGGGCTCAGTACTGGGTCCGATGCTTTTTAACTTGTTCATTAATAATTTGGAGTTGGGAGGAAGCAGTGAAGTGGATAAATTTGTGGATGACACGAAATTGTTCCAGGTGGTGAGAACCAGGGAGGATTGTGAGGCACTCCACAGGGATCTGTCAAGGATGGGCGAGTGGGCGTCAATGTGGCAAATGGGATTCAGTGTGGCCAAGTGCAAGATGATGCACATTGGAGCCAAAAATCCTAAATATAAATACATGTTGATGGGGTCTGAACTGGCAGAGACTGATCAAGAGAGAGATCTTGGAGTTGTAGTAGATAACTCACTGAAAATGTCGAGACAGTGTGCGACTGCAAGAAAAAAGGCCAACGCTATGCTGGGGATTATTAGGAAGGGAATTGAAAATTAATCAGCCAGTATCATAATGCCCCTGTATAAATCGATGGTGTGACCTAATTTGGAATACTATGTGCAGTTCTGGTCACCCCACCTCAAAAAGGATATAGCATTCGAAAAAGTGCAGAAAAAGGCAACTAGAATGATAAAAGGGTTGGAACACTTTCCCTAGGAAGAAAGGTTAAGGCGCTTAGGGCTCTAGCTTGGAGAAAAGACGACTGAGGGGTGACATGATCGAGGTTTATAAGATGATGCATGGGAAAGAGCAGGTAGAGAAAGAGGTACTTTTCTCCCTTTCTCACAATACAAGAACTCCTTGTGGGCACTCCATGAAACTGCAGAGCGGTCGGGTTAGAACGGATAAAAGGAAGTACTTCTTTACCATGGAATTGTAAGATGTACAGCATTTTGTGTTTTTCAGGGCAGGAAACCATGCCCTATTTATTTTTAGACTCTCTTCCTGAAAAACACAAAATGCCCTACATCTTACAATAGCACTACAGATAAGATTAGCATTTCAACAGCCAATCCATATGCAAAAGAACCTCCTCAGGAAAGCTCCTCTATTAGCATGTCACAGCCTGGGGAACTCCTACAAGATAATGACTCAGCCCTACCCCACCTTCCTGAGTAGATATAAGTTACCTGCCTACCATTTTCCTTCTCACCTTGACACAGAGAGTACTCCATCTTTCTGTGTTATACCTCTGAGGATGCCAGTGTTATACCTCTGAGGATGCTGGCGAAACGTCAGGTCCTACAATGCCACGACCACGGCCAGACAGCCCAGACAACCTACAGCTAATGAACTCCGGCCGTGAAAGCCTTTGACAACATATTTGAAGGGCTGTCACTTAGAAGAGGGCAGGGAGCTGTTCCTGTTGGCAGCAGAGGAGTGGACTTGCAACTGTGGGTTTAAATTAAGGGTGTGAAGGTACCTGCTAGATATTAGGGAAAACTTATTCACAGTCAGAGTTGTGCAACAGTGGAATCAACTGCCTCAGGAGGTGCTGTGCCCCCCCCTCCCCGGCAGTCTTGAAGCAGCGTCTGGACAAACCCTTGTCAGGGGTACTCTAGGCTGACCCTGCACTGAGCAGGGGGTTGGACTAGATGGCCTCTAGGGACCCTTCCAACTCTGTGTGATTCTAGGTTCTTGGGAGAACCATTGTCCTAAATTATGTGTCTCTATGGTGGGGACTATGGAGGAGGTTGTTACCTGGCCAGCCGCTCTTACATTTCTAAACTGCATGTCCAGGCTTGTCTCTGGCTGGCATCCGTTTTGTGTCATTTTGGGCCATGCAGTGTATCGCACGTATGATATTTGAAATGATATTGTAGGAAGGGCGTTCTATGGCTTTCTAGCCATAGAAGGGTATTATTAGGAAGGGTATTGAAAACAGATCAGCAAATATCATAATGCCCCTATATAAATCAATGGTGAGACCTCATTTGGAATACTGTGTGCAGTTCTGGTCACCACACCTTAAAAAGGATATTCTAGCTTTGGAAAAAGTGCAGAAAAGGGCAACTCGAATGATAAAAGGGTTGGAACACTTTCCCTATGACGAAAGGTTAAAGCGCTTGGGGCTCTTTAGCTTGGAGAAACGACGACTGAGGGGAGACATGATTGAGGTTTATAAGATTATGCATGGGAAAGAGCAGGTAGAGAAAGAGGGACTTTTCTCCCTTTCTCACAATACAAGAACTCCGTGGGCACTCCATGAAATTGCTGAGCGGTCGGGTTAGAACGGATAAGAGGAAGTACTTCTTCACCTAAAGAGTGATTAACACATGGAATTCACTGCCACAGGAGGTGGTGGCGGCTACAAGCATGGACGGCTTCAAAAGAGAATTAGATAGGCATATGGAGCAGAGGTCCATCAGTGGCTCTTAGCCACAAGGTATAGGTAGGGGCTCTGGGGCAAGTGATGCTCTGTCTTCTTGGTGCTTGGGGGAGTCAATAGTGGGAGGGCTTCTAATGTCCTGGCCCTACTGGTGGACCTCCTGATGGCACCTGGTATTTTTGGCCACTGTGTGACAGAGTGCTGGACTAGATGGGCCTTTGGCCTGATCCAACATTGGCATCCTTTATGTTCTTATGTTATGCCCCTCAGCGAGAGGAGAGGTCTGACTGCTGACATATGCCTCTGTGTGGCCTTTTCCAGTTTGGCCCATTTTAAACCACGGCTGCTGCAGCCGCACACCCTAAAGGGACGGTTGAGGGCACCCCATTGGGATCCACCCATGTTGGTCACCAAAGGTCAGGTGCTGCAATAACCCAACTCTTCCAGCAGAGGGCAGCAAAGCACTCTTCTCAGTGTGGACTGGCTGCCTGCTCAGGTAGACTGTCCCCCAGAACGACAGGTGAGTCTTCATACAAGGCAAAGGACACCCACAGATGGTCACTGAAGAGTCCTCCAGCCTCGGTGGTGCTCATGCGTGTGGGTCCCTCTCCGTCTCACCACCTATTACCATCTTATTTTGTGCACACCCGTATCAAAATTTTGCCTTTGGAATCAATCTGCACAGGGATTTTGGGGGAGGGGGGACACGAATACCTGAGAATCTGAGTCTTTTGAGGCCTGCCAAGTCCTGATCCATGTGGGATGGAAGCCCTAGACTGGACGGCTGCAGTGCCTTCTGCCTGGGGCAGCTCATTTTGTTGTTTTGCATTTTAATCATTTTTATTAAATTATAGAATCGTAGAATGTTAGCGTTGGAAGGGACCTTGCAGGTCATCTAGTCCAACCCCCTGCACTCTGCAGGAGCACAGCCGAAAGAGAGCCCTACATACCTACAACATACCCGAAAGATGGTCGTCCAGCCTCCACTTGAAAACATCCAGCGAAGGAGCATCTCAGAGCGGCTGACAAACTCCTTTCCCTTCCCCTCCCCACAGCAGACACCCTGTGAGTTAGGTGGGGCTGAGAGAGCTCTGACAGGAAATGCTCTTTTTCATAACAGCTCTTATCAGAACTATGGCTTGCCCAAGGTCATCCAGCAGGTGCAAGTGGAGGAGTGGGGAATCAAACCCGGTTCTCCCAGATTAGAGTCCACGCACTTAACCACGACAGAACGGGCATGTGCGCGAAGACCAGGCCACTCCGAGTGTGACACATGAACCCCCACCCCATGTCGAAAGTTTCAGTTGGGTAGCCAGGTTGGTCTGCCGCAGGACAGCCAGATGGGGGTCCTGGAGGGCCGTAGAGACCAGGGGGGATTTTCACGGTTATCAGCTTTTGAGAGTCACGGCTCTTCTGTCAGTTCTCTGCTTCCTTCTGCTTTCTTTCCTAGGGTTCCAAAGCAACATTCCTGACCATTGAGATGAGCTGTCCAAAAGGTGGACTTCCTAGACTGAAGTACATGTGATCCATGACAGTGCCCCACTTGGCTTTATTTGACTTTGCATTTCATGGGGTGACCTTACATTTATCTTCAGAATTGTTAATAAAGAGACTGTTGAGCAATTCCTTTACTAGTTGTAGATTTCCCAGGTTTTATGGCCATGGTCTTGGCACTGTAGGACCTGACGTTTCGCCAGCAGCTGTGACTGGCATCCTCAGAGGTATAACACAGGAAGATGGAGTACTCTCAGTGTCAAGGTGAGAAGGAAAATGGTAGGCAGGTAATTTATATCTACTCAGGAAGGTGGGGTAGGGCTGAGTCATTATCTTGTAGGAGTTCCCCAGGCTGTGACATGCTAATAGAGGAGCTTTCCTGAGGAGGTTCTTTTGCATATGGATTGGCTGTTGAAATGCTAATCTTATCTTTAGTGCTATTGTAAGATGTAGAGCCTTTGGTGTTTTTCAGGACAGGAAACCATGTCCTATTTATTTTTAAACTCTCTTCTTTCCTGTTGAAATTGTGTTTATGTTTATGAATTTCAATGGCTTCTCTGTGTAATCTGACGTGGTAATTGGATGTGTTGTCCAGCCTTTCAGTGTCTTGGAACAAAATACTGTGTCCTGTCTGAGTTAAGCTGTGTTAAGCCACTGCTGATTTTTCAGGTTGGACAAGTCTGCAGTGTCTTTCATGTTCTTTTATTCTTGTCTGAATGCTACAGTGTGTGGTCCCGATGTAAAACGTCTGCAGGAGTATACCACATACCCTGCAGTTGTGGACAGGTTTACATCGTGACTCTAGTGTACCAAAGTGATGCACCTATCATGAATCCATAAACCTTTTCACTTCTTTTCATTTGATTTATAGTATTTCCAATGTGGTTTTGTTTTGTGGATCAACCACTGGCCAAGAGAGGTTAGGGTGGGGGTCTCGCCAGGCATTTCTCCCCTCTATCCAGCCTGTCCCCTCGAGCTCTCCAGCTGCCATTGCTAGTGGAGGGGGGGTTGTCTGCATCTTTTGAGCATCCATGGTTGGTGTCTTGCTATACTACTGTAGTGATATACCTATGACCTATCTTTTGGCAGTCGGCAAAAAGCCTTCTGGTGGACAGGGAGGGATTGATGGGTGCCGGGGGGATAAGCAGGGGAAATGGTGCCAGAAACCCACATGTGTTGTCTGTGGGGAAATCTCCCTTGCCTTGGTTGTCTCTGGAAATGGCAGAGCCTAGCAGGTTCTGCGAACCATGGGAAACCACAAAAGGGGACAGAAGGCGCATGAGTGGAAGATGACTTGTCGTGTAGAGGTTTCATTTGCGGGCTGGGGCGGAGCAAACCCTCGGCATGGAAACCGTCTTGGCTAGCAGCGGTGGAAGTCCCACCTCCCAGGAACTTTATTGGGAATTTATCACCAGATTCCACAGAGACACACAGAGGAACGACAATGCTGGGAGCTCTAACATCAATTGGGCGGTGCATTGGTGCCATAGACTTCCACCTCACATAGAGTCAGGATTGATTCCCGTCCAGGGATGACAATGGTTACGTAGCGGCCCACGGCTCCATTGCAGAAGATGGTACTGAGGGATCCTTTTCGGAGGTCTTTGATGGTTCCACATCTGTGAGGGGAGAAAGAGGGTCAGCCATGCGGCGACATCCATTCTGATGGCTAGAAATTCTTCCCCAAGTAGTCGGAATCCCTATGCGCTATTTCTTGTCTAGCTGGCTATGAATGTGCTAGACCTTCCCACTGGGTATTCTGTTTGTTGACACAGAGATGCCTGGTCTGAAATGGACTGGTCTAACGTATCACCCACCAATAAGGGGGAACCCTGTCCACAGCACTGAATGAGGGCCAGAATGTCCATTCCAATTAAAGGCCTTGAAACGGTGGGTCAAACCTGTCATTTTAGAGGATTCGTATCTCTTGGGGAAAGTTTGATCAGAGAAGTGGGGGAGGAGGAGAGCCACTGAGGCATATGTGATACGCCACGCTGCTTGTACTGATGTCACCCATGCGATGTCCCACACGGATCGTGGCCCCGCGGATCCTCTCTCCACAGCAGTCCTGCCGGTTTTTCACCACCACCACCGAGATGGAGTATTGTCTGCCCAAGTCCACCGACCACCAAAGTCTGTACTGCCGCTCGGTGTGAGTACAGGTCAAGGCTGGCCGTAGCCCGTTACAGTTCCCGTCCACAGCAGAGCCTGATGCTCCACTGTGTGGGTGTGTGGAGGACTGGGAGGTTGGCCGACCTCTGGCCAGATTCGGGCCTGGAATTATGGATGACAGGAGGAGGAGGAAGAAGAGGGGACAGAAGCGGTCATCAGTGCCTGTTTTCTGTGGCAGCCTCCAGGTGGGGCCTGGAGATCCTTCGGAATGACAAGCAACCTCCAGGCTACGGAGGTCAGTCCCCCTGGAGCCGTTTGGGCTGCTTTGGAGGGTGGCCTCTATGCACTATACCTAGGCTTCCCAACCTCCAGGTGGCACCTGGAGATCTCATGCTATTGCAGTTGATCTCCAGGCTACGGAGATCAGTCCCCCTGGAGCCAATGGCTGCTTTGGAGGTTGGGCTCTACGGCCATAGGCCCTGCTGAGGGCCCTCCCCTCCCCCAGCCCTGCCCTCTCCAGGCTCCACCCCCAAAGCCGGCATTTCCCAACACGGAGTTGGCAACTCCGGCAGTCTCCACTGTCTGGGCTGGGCAGTCTCAAGCCTTTTCATGGCTCCCTCCTTCCCTGCCTCTCAGGGGAGCCCCGGCAGTGCTGTTGCCGAGAAGCGGGGGCTGCATCCTCAGGACGTCTCCTCCCTGCTTCAGGCCTTACGTCAGTTGGAGCAGTGTGTGTGTGGGGGGGTTATAGCAGGTCTAGTGGGGCATGTGGGGTAGGGAGGCAGACCACCGGAGATTTACAATTCTCAGACTGGGCCTCGTGTCCCTCAGAGTCTTCTGCTCTGTGCACCGATGGAGGAAATCCTCAGGAGTTCCCTTTGTCATAACACCCGAGTGTGGCAGAAACCGGAACACCACAGCTCCAGTGGTGGACTCCCTTTTGTGGTGGCTGCAGCCCAGCCTTCATCCACACACACAGACCCCAACACCCTATTGCTTACCTCCAAATTCTTGCGTGCAGCTGAAGCCCTCCCCACGCCCCGCCAGCAGCCCCAGGGCCAGCGTCCAAGTCCAGAAGACCAGCATCCTGCAGGGGGTGGGGGGGTGGGACGAGGCAATGGCTGCGGTCAGGTGTCAAAGGAAACTGGACTGGACCGAGCTTGGACACGTTGCTGTGCTCCCCCCGCCCCCCTTGGCGCCCCCTCCTCCCTCGGCAGAGCCCCATCCAAAACTGCTCGGTTGGATCAGCCTCCAGCTCACCATGACTTCCCAACTCGGAGACCTTCCCTTTGTTTGTCCTCTCAAAAGTGGGCTGCCGGACCTCCGCGTGATCCCAGTCTGGCATCCCAGCTCGCGGGGAGTAAAGGGACTTTTGGGTTGGCCCAAAGGCACCGCCATCACAGAGTACCGGAGCTTCATCAAGCGAAGGAAGTTCTCAGTCAAGCTCTGTGCATGAAGGGAGGGAGGAGGGGGGTAGGAAGAGGAAGGGGACAAGCCGGCTGGGAGACAAGCTGTGCTCCTATCCAAATGGGGTTTAATCTGATGTCTGAACCAAGCCAGTGAGACAGAGGGAGAGCCAGGTCTGGGTGCCCTCGGTGGCCTGAGGGGACACCTGGCCGTTCTCCCCTAAAAAAGACGGTCTGTGGTGTGCAAGGCTCACAGGGTGGAGGGTGGCGTCACCCTTGGGCTTCCAACGTCCAGGCAAGGCCAGGAGATCTCCAAAGAACCGCAGCAGACCTCCAGGCGACAGAGAGCCCTAAGCAACTTTCTTTTTAAAAAATGAGGGAATTGTTCAACAAAATCGATGGGGGGTTTTTAGGCGTTGGTGTGGAGAAACGCCATTTTGTGGCTGTGCCTAAGTTGGTGGGGGCTTGATAGGAGGTAGGATTGCCAAGTCCCCCGGGAGGCGGGGTGGTTACCCGCTCGATGGGTCCCTTACCCGCCAGCTTGGATCGGGCCGCTGGGGGGAACCCCACCCCCAAAGTGCCAGGATCGCGGAGATGTGCCCGGTGTGATGAAGGTGATGTCACCTTCTTGAACTCCTGGAAAGGGCCAGGGCTCCCCCCGCTGCAGCCATAGGTCAGACTTGGCAACCCTAGCTGCTGCCGCCTCCTCCTGTATGGGGCCATGTTGGGAGACGTGCGGATCCCACTTTCCCCAGTGAAGTGAAGTCATGTCCCTGCCCTGCAGAGCGTCCAGACAGGGCCTGAGTGCAGAGGAGGGGGAGATGGAGCGGTTTTGTCACCTTTATTTTGATTCTTCCGTTCACTGTGGAGATGCCTGTAAATAGTTAAAGAGTTTTCAAACAAATCCTTTTAACTGTTGGTGGCGAGACGTCCCTCTGTACCGCCTAGTCCCCCCAGCCACTTGGACACATGAAGGGTAGGTCGGGGACCCCCTAAGGGGGGAGAGAGAGAGAGAGAGAGAGAGAGAGAGAGATATGAATTTGAAGGAAAGCCTGGTCAAAGATACATCTTAGTCCCTGGTAAATTAATCAGTGAGCTACAGTCTCCAGGGGAGTCCCGAAGATCGCCAGGAAGCCCCGAGGTGGGTTCCTAGTGACACTGGAGGGAGGTTAAGAGGCCGCCCTGCCTAACCAGAGCCCAAGAGAGAGGGACAGTGGTGGCAGCCGTACTCGGAGGCAGTGGCGAAGAACTGCCCCTTCAGGTGCCAGGTCAGGCAAAGGAGGGGTGGGTGGAGCGGGGCCTGCCAGCTGACGCAGGCCCGTTCCGCCACTGTTGGTTATTAAAATAAGGCAATTTTGGTAACAGAATCATAAGTCAATGGGTTGAAGTACTGAATATTGACCTTAGAATATGCTCCAATACCCATTTCACATGGCCTCAAAGTGTCCCTGCAACGGGTCAAATTTCAAAATTTGCTCAGGGGCTTGGTTAATCTTTTTTTTTTTTTAATTGTGGTGATCTGCCATGGAACAACCCCATTGAAGAAGATAACGGTGGTTACCCAGACCTCATTGCTGGTGGGAAGGGGGCTCACTGTATGGCCCATTTTCAAGGACCCCACACCACCACCCCATTCTCCACCATTTGGGCCTCGAGGTCCTTGCAAAGGCAGCAAGGCTGTTTGGATCTTGTTGGTTGTTGCCCTGTTGTTGCTGGCTGAAACGGGGGCCCCAGAACAGTTCGAGCTTCAGGGTCCCAAACACGTAGGTCCACCACTGTCCAAATCTCCAGGGATTCCCCAACCTGGAGGGCTACCTGGCCCATTCAGGTCAGGGCTGACGAAAGTAATTGAACACCAGCATTCACACTGGCTGCCTCCTCCATCAGTGCTCAGCTGCGGCTGAGGCTTTGCTTTGGCTTGTGGGAAGACTTTGATTTCAGCAGAAGTCTCTAAAAACAAAAGACACTCTGAAAAGTTCCCGTGGATGCCAGGACCACTGTAAGGTCCCATGTCAGGAAGTGCAGAGCCACAGGTAAAGGAACGAAGCAGAGCTCAGGGAATTTGTTGAATTAAACCCCTCTTGGTTTGTGAAGGAGGTGAAACCCTCCACCCTCCCTGTCTGGGGGGGCCCCTCCACTGTCACGACTTCTAGCAAGTGAACCCCTCGGCTTCCATTGCAAAGAGCCCAGGGACGTTTGGGGGAATAATCTGGCCGAGGGTGTTCCCGTTTCCTTCGTTTTGGACACTAGAACTCCCATCATCATCCTGCAGTTGCTGGCCAATAAAACGGCCAACAGAAAACAGGAGGAGGGGATGCTGGAGCCAAGCAATGGAGTTTTCATAGAATCATAGAGTGTTAGAGTTGGAAGGGACCTTGCAGGTCGTCTAGTCCAACCCCTTGCACTCTGCAGGAGCAGAGTCGGAAGATAGCCCTACGACATACCCGAAAGATGGTCGTCCAGCATAGTTAAAAGGGGAAAGGGTTGGAAATGGCACAAAAGGAAGAGATGGCCAGTAAGGAGCATGCTCCCCCGGCCTCCTTTAGCTGCCTTCTGTGGCTGTGCTTGTGGATTCCCAGCAGGAACTCAGCTCCTTCCTAAGCGGCGCCGTGGGCAAAGAGGTTTCCTTGGGTCTAGATGCCCTCTGGCGCCATGCCCCCCTTGACTGGATGCCCTGCTGGGCAGGCTTGGAGTCACCCCTCCCTCCCCCTGCTGTGGGACAAGCATCCTTCCCCTGGCAAAGACACTTCCCTAGCAAGGAGCCCAGCGATGTTCCAGAGTTTCTCTAGGCCAGGGTGTTCTCCTTCCCAAACTATCTTCCCAAATGTGGTGGCCAGTTGGGAGGCACATGGCTTGGTTTTCTGACGAGCTAGGCCTGGCACAGACAGACAGGCACTCCCGTCCTTATTATTATTATTATTATTATTATTATTATTATTATTATTATTATTATTATTATTATTATTATTATTATTATTATTATTATTATTATTATTATTATTATTATTATTATTATTATTATTATTATTATTATTATTATTATTATTATAGGAGGTTTCCTTGGGTCTAGACGCCCTCTGGCGCCATGCCCCCCTTGACTGGATGCCCTGCTGGGCAGGCTTGGAGTCACCCCTCCCTCCCCCTGCTGTGGGACAA
>NW_015165973.1:82267-82392 GCF_001447785.1 Gekko japonicus
TTCGTAGAAAAATAGGTGCAGGAGCTCATTAGCATAACTTATTTGCATATGCCGCACCCCCTGACATCACCGGAAGTGTGTCAGAAGGCAACACCCACCACTCAGGCTCCACTGGACTGTTTTTG
>NW_015165973.1:82756-83436 GCF_001447785.1 Gekko japonicus
TTTTATAAATGAGACTGCCAAAAAATAAAAAAGGTGTGTAAAAAGAGATATTGATAACAATATTTATTTCTCCCATAATATTTATTTGTTTACCGATGATATTTATTTGTGTACGAGACATGGAGAGATGTTTGCCAATGATATTTATTTGTGTACGAGAGAGAGAGAGAGGTGAAAGGAAAGAGAGGGGGAGAGAGAAGCAAAGAAAACAAATAGAGGGGGGAGGGAGGGGGGGAGGGAAGAAAGCAAATAGATGACTGGAAGAAGGGATTTAAAGAGACAAATGCCTTCTCCAAGCTGGCAGGGGTGTGTCCTTTGAGTCTCCTTACCTCAAGCCTACCCAGGGAAGGGAACACCGGCTGGTGAAGGGAAGACCAAATTGTTTCTTCAACTATGTGAGAGAGTGGTTTTACTGGACTTTTCAGGTGTCTCTGATGTACCACTGGAGTCTCTAGGCTGTTCTCTCTCACTTTCTGAGGTAAATCTAGTGACTCTCTGTACATGCTCAGAGCTTGTCTGTTTAAGTTGTTTCTTTGAACATTGGTACGATATGTAGTGTATTCTGAAGCTGCCAGGAATACCTAAAGTGTATTGTAAAACACCTCATTGGGAAGCTATGTTAAGCTTTGTCTTGAACGAGCCGCCCTGCTGGGAGCCACACAATAAAAGGGTTGGAACAC
>NW_015165974.1:0-1165 GCF_001447785.1 Gekko japonicus
CCCATATGCTACAGCGCTGCATTTAAAGTTTAGTTATGAACAATTTAGGAGCTGCGGTGGCTCAAGTGGTTAAGACGCTGAACTGCAGGCTGTGGAAGGTCGGTAGTTCAGCAGTTCGAGACCCGAGTGTGCCGCATGATGGAGTGAGCTCCCATCTCTAGTTCCAGCTCCTGCCAACCTAGCAGTTCGAAAGCAAGAAATTGCAAGTAGATGAATAGGTCCCGCTTCGGTGGGAAGGTAACAGCGTTCCGTGCGCCTTGGTGTTTAGTCATGCCGGCCACATGACCACGGAGCCGTCTTCGGACAGCGCTGGCTCTTCGGCTTTGAAACGGAGATGAGCACCGCAACCCTAGAGTCGGATTCGACTGGCTTTCGAGCAAGGGAACCTTTACCTTTAACTTCATGAACAATTGACACCCCTCCTTTCCCCCTCAGAAGGGACTGAACCCGGAAAGGTAGGCCGGGCTGGGAGTGTGTGACTGGCAGCCATTTTCTCCAAGGGAACTGATCTTTGTTGGGTTTTCAAGGCAAGAGCTCAACACAGGTGATTTGCCATCGCCTGCCTCTGCGTAGCGACCCTGGACTTCCTCGGTGGTCTCCCATCCAAGTACCAACTATGGTCGACCCAGCTTAGCTTCTGAACTCTGATGAGACTGGGCCTGTTTGGGCCACCCAGGTTAGGGTGTAATAATTGTATGCTGCCGTCAAGTCACATCTGACTTACCGAGACCCCATGGGGGCCAGGAGGGGCAGGGCAAATTCTGGGTGGAGCGTCTGCCCCCGGAAGCCCCACCGTAGCCACGGGCCTGCTTAGGAAGCAGATCTCTTCTCTCTACAGCCAACATTACAAGAAGGAAGAGGAGGAGGAGATTGGCTCTATACCCCGCCCTTCACTACCCAATGGAGTCCCAGAGTGGCTCACAAACTCCGTTCCCTTCCCCTCCCCACAACAGACACCCTGCGAAGTAGAAGAAGAAGAGATTGGATTGATACCCCGCCCTTCACTACCCAAAGGTGTCTCAGAGCGGTTTACAAACTCCTTTCCCTTCCCCTCCCCACAACAGACACCCTGTGAGGTAGAAGAAGAAGAGACTGGATTTATACCCTGCCCTTCACTACCCAAAGGTGTCTCAGAGCGGTTTACAAACTCATTCCCCTTCCCCTC
>NW_015165974.1:2723-5275 GCF_001447785.1 Gekko japonicus
CGTCGGCGGGGGTGTTTTTTGTTTTTTTTTTACATTTTGCACATGCGCATGGGCAGCCATCCACAGAGTTGAGATCTTCGCGCAGGCGCAGAACACCCCCTCTCGAAAAGCGTGCCCTGAAGCGAAGACGTCCCTTTAAACTTTGACAGCGAAAAGGGCCTCCGTGAGGTCCCGGACTGGTCTGCAGCCTAAAACTAAGCATCTTTTTGTTTGTTTGTTTTACAAACGCCGGGGCGAAGCTTTGCCCAAGTGCACATCGAGGATGCTAAAAAAAAAATGGCATGGCAGCTGAAAAGCGGAAGCCTCGGGCTTCCGAACGGAAGTGGCTCTACACCGGCGGAGAGCAATCAGACGGGGATAATGCAGCTAGAACCGGAGCACTCAGGATACCACCACTTGGGGACCTAGTAGCAGAATACGCCGGTTTAAAGGGTGTTTGCAACAGTTAGGGACGGAAGGCAGACTATGTGATCGCACGTTAAGTACTCTGATTCTAACCAGCTCGTATATAGCCTCAAATGCCCCGTCTGAACGCACCCACAGAGTACTCCATCTTTCTGTGTTATACCTCTGAGGATGCCAGTCACAGTTACTGGCAAAACATCAGGTTCTACAATGCCAACACCACGGCCAGACAACCCGGAAAGTCTACAGCAACTAATCTTTTAAAAATGTTTAGAAGTTCATGAATTTTCAGTATTTCAGATTGAAAGTTTCATTTCCCTCTTGAGAGCTCTGGCACCTCTTTTTCCCACACACACACAAAAATGCCCCGGGGAAGGCGGTCTATAAACTGGACGTACAAATAAATCTGGCCATCAGGTTAAACACTGTGAAGCAGCAACGGTTCATCCCCACCGACGGAAGCAGACAAAAGTTCGCCGTGTCCACAAACAGAAAATAATATTTCCTCCAAAACGTTGCCACTCGGTTCCTTTTCACTGAGCGGCTTCGGAAAGACCATTTCCTCCCGAAACTTTCTTTTTCGTGCTTCGGGGAACTGAAGATTTGCACAGACTGAAAACAAGCTTCCCTCCTCTTTCGGTGGCTAATTCGTTTTCCTGGTTTTCTGTGCGTATTTCGAAACATTACGCCCATTTCTTTCTTCCTCTGAGTAGAGGAACGGACCTAAAAACCAGCCAAGGAGCTCTGTGAGTGGGATGCCTCTCCAGTATACAAGAACTGTAATTGCCTATAAATTTTTTATTCTCCCTTCCAGTGTTCCCTCTAAGCTGAGTCAGTGTGAGCTAGCTCACAGTTTTTTAGCCTCTGGCTCACACATTTTTGTCTCAGCTCAGGAAGAAGGGCTCTAGAGCAAACTAATTTATGCAGTAGCCAAATCACTCGCTCACAACTTTAATGCCAGCAGCTCACAAAGTAGATTTTTTGCTCACAGGACTCCACAGCTTAGAGGGAACATTGCTCCCTTCCATCTAAGGAGTTTGGGGTGGCTCACATTGGTTCTCCTCTCCTCCATTTTATCTTCACAACGAACCTTTGAGGTAGGGTGGCTGAAAGAGTGCCTGGTTTAAGCTCTTCCACAGAGCTTCACAGCCAAGTGAGGATTTGAACCTTGGTCTCCAGGTTTGAGCCTGACACACCAATCACTATCTAGGGCTCTTTATTATAACCACCAGTGTGTTGTAGTGGTTAAGTGCGCGGACTCTAATCTGGGAGAACCAAGTTTGATTCCCCACTCCTTCACACGCAGCCAGCTGGGTGACCTTGGGTCAGTCACAAGTTCTCTCAGAGCTGTTCTCTCCTGATAAAAAAAACCTCACAGGGTGTCTGTTGTGGGGGAGGGGAAGGGAAAGGAGTTTGTCAGCCGCTCTGAGACTCCTTTGGGTAGTGAAGGGCGGGGTATAAATCCAATCTCTTCTTCTTCATCATCTGGGAGAACTGTGTTCGATTCCCCACTCATGTCATGGAAGCTAACTGGTTGGCTTTGGGCCAGTCACACACTCTCAGCCTAACCTACCTCTCAGGGTTGTTGCGAGGAGAACAAAGCAAGCTGCTCAGGATCCTCTCAAGGGAGAAAACCAGGATACAAATGAAGTAAAATAAAAACCAATAAGATTACTTAATCCTGCAGGTTGCTGTCCTGGGAAGCATTCGGACGGAGCTAACAACCTTTCCAAGCCTTGGGTTTAAAAATCTTCAAGTCGTTGTAAGACAGAATTTCAGAAGACCCGCCCCCTGATGGCCAGTTCTTCTATCACAAGTTTTCCCCAGCCCCCCCCCCACATATCTACCACCCCTCGACAGCGTAAAAAGAAAGTGCTGCCAACCTCCAGATGGAAGAAGCCAAAAATGAGAGATCACGGGAGGAAGCGGAATACCAAAAACAACATCCGTGACAAAAATAACGAAGAGTCAATAAAGGCTGCTGCCAACAAAAATCTGCATGGTCAAAGCAATGGTATTCCCAGTAGTCATGTATGGCTGCGAAAGTTGGACTATAAGGAAGGCCGAGCGCCAAAGAATAGATTCCTTTGAACTATGGTGCTGGAGAAGACTCTTGAGAGACCCTTGGACTGCAAGAAGATCAAATC
>NW_015165974.1:5290-7336 GCF_001447785.1 Gekko japonicus
GGATGAGATGGTTAGACAGTGTCATAGATGCAACGAACATGAAATTGAGCCAACTTCAGAGGACGGCGGAAGACAGGAAGGCCTGGCAGGTTCTGGTCCATGGGGTCGCGAAGAGTCGGACTCGACTGTGCGACTGAACAACAACAACTTGAAGGAAAATACAAGAATATTCCTTTCACAGAAAGGCTCTGTACCTGTCCATTAAGGGAGGTTGAGACCAGTGTTCTCTCTAAGCTGAGTTAGTGTGAGCTAGCTCACAGGTTTTTAGCCTCCAGCTCACAGATTTTTGTCTTAGCTCAGGAAGGAGGGCTCCAGAGCAAACTAATTTATGCAGTAGTCAAATCGTCTGCTCACAACTTTAATGCCAGTAGCTCACAAAGTAGCATTTTTGCTCACAAGGCTCTGCAGCTTAGAGGGAACATTGGTTGAAACTAGAGAGCACGTGTTTTTAGATGCCCGTATTATAAGGTGGCACATGATAAAATCATCACTGCGCTGATTGAACAGATTCCGGGCCTTTCCGGAAAAGCCAGACTCGAGTTTCTTCTGTCTGATAGAAACCCCAAGATTACCCACCAAGTAGCCAGTTTCTGTATGGTGATACTCAGATTACGGAAATTCTAAGGTAGCTAGTTAGGTGTGGCAGTTTGATATCAGACGAAATTTTAATCTGCTTTTAATGTTTTACTGATGTATTTTAAAATCTTGGAATACTGTGAAGGAGTACTTCTTTTCGTATGACTGGTCTAAGGACTGTGGAAATAAAATGAACTGAACTGAGTCAATAAAGGTAAGTTGCAAAAACGTTTACTGTAGTAATTCTGCAGAAGATTTTCTTCCATAATCGCTCACACGCTAACAAATACTGCGCACGGAAAACAATTCGTTTCGAGATATTTGCTTTATCTGAGCGTGTAGCCATCCCAATTCTTATCGATTCCTACTTATCCGACTCTTGAAGGAAACATTCCGTGTTGACTCTCTAATAACAGAAGCCAAGGTCTTCACAATGTGAATTACAACCGAATTACAACTGATCTTCAGACGACCGACGGCTGCTTCGGAGGGCGGGCTCCACGGCATTATCGCCCTGCAAATCTCCTGGAATTTCCCACCCCAGTTGGCAACCCCGGCTTGCTCCCCCTCCTTTTTGCTGCGCTCATTCATTCCCCGTTTGCCCTTTAACAAGGGGTGGGGGGAAATCCACAAACAACATCTTGACTCAGTGACTGAAGTTAAAAGCAGAAAAATGCCCTACACTTTCCCGGGGTCAGGAAGCCGCCCTGGGTGTCTATAATTACACTCCTGCCAACAGATCATCATCGCTCCGTTCCTGAAAAATCCGTCAGCTCCTCTCCCCTCCAGGCAGCGAAGGCGTCTCCGGTGCCAACAGACGCTGAGCTCCTGTCCTGCATATGTCAAGCGCGGTGCCCGATCCTGGCTCAGCTTCTCTCTCCACGCTGAAAGAGCTAGCAGGGGGAAAGGGCTGGATCAGGCGCCCTAATGAGGAAGCGGCGACGCCGGACGAGCCGCCGAAGTAGGTCAGGCTTCCTTATGCTCTGCAGTGCCGCTCCGTGCGGAAGAGAACAGAAAGCCACCAGGGCCCCACAGTGAGCAAGCCCAGGGGAGTTCACTTCCCCCAAGGAGGTGATGAAGAAGAAGAAAAGAAATTGGATTTATACCCCGCCCTTCACTACCCGAAGGAGTCTCAGAGCGGATCACAAACTCCTTTCCTTTCCCTTCCCCACAACAGACACCCTGTGAGGGAGGCGGGGCTGAGAGAGCTCTGGGCGAAGTGCCCTTGAGAGAACAGCTCTGAAAGAACTTATGACTGACCCAAGGTCACACCAGCAGCTGCATGTGAAGGAGTGGGGAATCAAAGCCAGTTCTCCCAGATAAGAGTCCACATCAGAGCTCTTTTTGTAAAAAAAGTCCAGCAGGAACTCATTAGCATAATAGGCCACACCCAACAGCAGAAACCTATAAGCATATTAGGCCACACCCCTGACAACACAGGTCATTAGCATATTAGGCCGCCCCCCCCAT
>NW_015165974.1:7978-10616 GCF_001447785.1 Gekko japonicus
ACTGACCCAAGGTCACACCGGCAGCTGCACGTGGAGGAGTGGGGAATCAAACCCGGTTCTCCCAGATCAGAGTCCGCACTCCTAAACCACTACCCCCGACTGGCTCTACCGTTCGCCCTCTCCCTCCCCATCCCAACCTTACCATGCACAAGGGCAGAATTTTAGTGTTGGGGAGAGGAGGTCACCCATGAAAACACACGAACCAGCCTTATCCCGAATCGGACCACCAGTCCATCAAGGTCAGTATTGCCAACTCGGACTGGCAGCAGCTCTCCAGGAATGCAAATAAAGGTTTTCCACATCACCCACCGCCTGGGCCTTTTGACTGGAGATGCCTCGATCCACGGGGGGGGGGGGGGTGTGTGGTTAAAGGCAGCGACGCAGATAACATCCCAGCGTCTTAGCTCAAGAACCTGCCGGCCTTCCCGTTTCCCAAAGGCAAAAATGCGGGCGTGCCCCTCTTCTGTGACCCACCTGCAGCAGAGGTTATCGATATGTGCTTAGAACACCGTCCATGCAATGCGGGCGTGCCCCTCTTCTGTGACCCACCTGCAGCAGAGGTTATCGATATGTGCTTAGAAAACCGTCCCTGCCCGCAAGTCTTTTGCTAAAACAAGAGCAGCCGGCAGTGAAGTTAACAGGGGCCACACCAGAGGGCAGGTGAAAAGGCTCTCCAAGGCAACCGGGGCAAACTTTGGGGAGCTGCCCCACAGAAGCTACGGCTGACCTTGGGGGAGGGTCTCTCCTGCGGCCAGGGCTGACCATGGGGAGGCTCCCCACAGAAGCCAGGGCCGACTGGGGGGGTTCCCCAAAGAAGCCAGGGCTGACCTTGGGAGGGGCTCCCCACAGAAGCCAGGGCCGACCTGGGGGGGATCCCCACAGCAACCACGGCTGACCTTGGGGGGGAGGCTCCCCACAGCAACCAGGATTCAGCTGGAGGAATCCCCACAGAAGCCAGGGCCGACCTTGAGGGAGGGTCTCTCCTGCAGCCAGGGCCGACCATGGGGGGGCGGCTCCCCACAGAAGCCAGGCCAACCTGGGGGGGCTCCCCACAGCACCCAAGGCTGACCTTGGGGGGGGAGGCTCCCCGCAGCAGCTAGGGCTGACCTTGGAGGGGGTCCCTGCTGCAGCCAGGGGTGTCCTGGGGGGGATCCCCACAGAAGCCGGGACCGACCTTGAGGGGGGGGTCTTCTCTTGCAGCCAGGGCTGACGTTGGGGGGGGGCTCCCCGTGGCAGCTAGGGCCAAGCTGGGGGGGGGGGACTCCCCACTGCAACCACAGAAGCAGAGCCCAGAAGAAGCCAGACTGTCCCACAGGACTAAGCGGCAGGCGTTATGCAGAGGAGAAAAGGGAACCACATATAGTCTGGAAAGAGGAAGCAGAGATCTGAATGCCCCTACAAGTTCAAGCCCTGCAGGCAGGCCTGTCAACGGCACAGAGGAAATGAAGAAGATTTGGAAGAGAGGCTTCAAAAATCCTCCCGTAGAGGTGGGGGAGGAGAGAGAGACCAGGGCCTGCTGAAATGCCACTGAAAAGGAGCAGATCTGAAAGCCGATAAGGAAAACAGGAAAATCAGAACAACACACACAAAAACACCCCCTCTAGAATACGGGTGTCGAACTCACTTGTTATGAGGGCCGGATCTGACATAAATGAGA
Organism: Gekko japonicus; assembly: GCF_001447785.1. Lineage (NCBI taxonomy): Eukaryota > Metazoa > Chordata > Lepidosauria > Squamata > Gekkonidae > Gekko > Gekko japonicus. The sequence goes on from NW_015165974.1 coordinate 9,636, forward strand.
CCTTGTTGAGCCGTGCCACGCGTGTCATAAAAGGTAATGCCAGGTAGCAGAGATGTAAACTTTGTAAAGGACACAAACACAAAAGGTTGGGTTTTTTTTACTTAAAATAAAAACATGCTTAAAACATTAGCACTCTCCCAATAGTTTGTTTATTTAACAGTGCCCGATAACAGACACTTCTTGCACTGAATTACTGCATCGAAACGTCTGTGCTGTTGCAATCTAGAGTATGCAGTTCAGGTGTGTATCCGCAAGCTGCAAACCTACGATGACGCAGCAGCAGGAGGACTGGAAGGAGAAGCAGGAGACAGCCGGTTCCACTGCGGGCCTCATAGAAGCCCTCCGGGGGCCTGATCCGGCCCCCGGGCCGCATGTTTGACACCCCTGCTCTAGACTAGCTTCAAGAGGGAAGCCATGTTGGCCCGTAGCACAAGAGCTAGAATTTGAGTCCAGTAGGACCTTCGAGCCCGAAAAGATTTTGGTGGATTTGGGTGGGTTGATCTGAGGCAACGGAACAAACTTTGAGTCCAGTGGCAAAAAGTGTGCATATGCACATGAAAGCGGATACCCAGAATTCAACTTTGTTGGTCTTAAAGGTGCCACTGGTGGTATAAGTTTTTGTAAGCTTGCCAATTCTAGAATGGGGAATTCCTGAAGACTTGGGGGAGGGGCCTGGGGAGGGAGGGGTTCGGCGAAGGGCAGGAGCCTCCGTGGGGTACAGTGACATGGAGCCCACCCCCCAAAGTAGCCACTTCCTCCAGGGGGAACTGAGCTCTGTCACTTGGAGATCGGCTGCATTTCCAGAACTCCAGGGCTCAACTGAAGGCTGGCCACCCTGTTTGAGTGTCAAAACCCCCTTTGTAAAATAGACTACAACGGTTTTTCAGGTGTCTTCTGTGGTCAAGACAGATAATCTGGGGGCGAAGGAGCAAATGAGAAGGAGGAGGAGGAGGAGGAGGAGGAGGAGGAGGAGCTTGGATT